>NC_044060.1:4817133-4877133 GCF_902167405.1 Gadus morhua | reverse complement strand
TGTATATATAATATCTATTGCATAATTTATATTATGAATATATAATGTGTGTGTTTTTGTGTGTGTGTGTAGTTTCTGTGCTCCAGTCCATCCTCTCAACAGAAGCGTTTAAAACTGGACCACCAACCGTCAGTCAACTCATACAGACACAGTGAGTCTCTCTCTCTGACACTCTCTCACTCTCACATTCTCACCAACTCAGTCTCTCACTCTAAATCAGTCACTCACTCTATCTCCCTCACACTCTCTCACTCTCACTCTCACTCTCACTCACTCACTCACTCACTCACTCACTCACTCACTCACTCACTCACTCACTCACTCTCACAAGCTGTGATTGGTTGTCTGTCCGCAGGCTGTTTCGAGACGTCCAGATGCCACAGTCAGACAAACAGCCGTTTAAGGTAGGAGGAGCTCCGTTGTCTCACCTGTCTGTCCCACCTGTCTGTCCCACCTGTCTGTCCAACCTGTCTGTCCCACCTGTCTGTCCCACCGGTCCGTCCCACCTGTCTGTCCCACCTGTCTGTCGGTGTGGTTTAAGGAGAGAGGAGGTGTGTTGGGCTTAAGGAGAGAGGAGGTGTGTTGGGGTTTAAGGAGAGAGAAGGTGTGTTGAGGAGAGAGGAGGTGAGTTGAGGAGAGAGGAGGTGTGTTGAGGAGAGAGGAGGTGTGTTGAGGAGAGAGGAGGTGTGTTGGGGTTAGAGGAGAGAGGAGGTGAGTTAGGGCTTAAGGAGAGAGGAGGTGAGTTGGGGTTGAGGAGAGAGGAGGTGTGTTAGGGCTTAAGGAGAGAGGAGGTGTGTTAGGGCTTAAGGAGAGAGGAGGTGTGTTGGGGTTAGAGGAGAGAGGAGGTGTGTTGAGGAGAGAGGAGGTGTGTTGGGGTTTAAGGAGAGAGGAGGTGTGTTGAGGAGAGAGGAGGTGTGTTGAGGAGAGAGGAGGTGTGTTGAAGAGAGAGGAGGTGTGTTGAGGAGAGAGGAGGTGAGTTGGGGTTAGAGGAGAGAGGAGGTGAGTTGGGGTCAAAGGTTAACGGTGTGGGGCTCCCCCGGCAGATCCCCAGCAGACTGAAGGAGGCGCTGCGCTCCTCGAAGGAGCTCCTGGAGAGGAGGCTACAGGAGGAGCAGCGACAGGTGAGAGCTCGCACGTGTGTGTGTGTGTGTGTGTGTGTGTGTGTGTGTGTGTGTGTGTGTGTGTGTGTGTGTGTGTGTGTGTGTGTGTGTGTGTGTGTGTGTGTGTGTGTGTGTGTGTGTGTGTGTGTGTGTGTCCGTGACAGGGTAAGGGGTCAGCAGCAACAAAAATGCTTTAAGACATGTGTTCTCATGTTAAAGAAGATAGAACCTCCTCAGCATTTTTTATGTTCTATACGGTCTGAGTTCTCTAGAGCCCTCTAGTGGAGAACTCACACAGAAGGGTTAACATACGTGTGTGTGTGTGTGTGTGTGTGTGTGTGTGTGTGTGTGTGTAGCTGAACCAGCATCGCCGTCTGACCCGAGCTCAGTCCCACCACGGATCAGAGGAACAGAAGAAGAGACGCAAACTCCTGGCCCGGAAGGTACACACCACTATAATATACTACTACTGCCTTTACTAGACACACACAAACACAAAGGTTTTTTGCTCAATGTATTGTGACATTTTTATTACCATGCAACCAACTTCAACATATGCGTGTGTCTGCGTGTGTTACAGAAGTCCCGACAGTCGGCTTATGAAAACGAAGAGGAAACATCTGTCAAATACAACAACAACTCTGGTAAGTAGTACGTAGGGCTGCTCGATTATGGAAAAGATCCTAATCACGATTATTTTGGTCAATATTGAAATCACGACTATTCAAATGATTATTTTTTGAGTTTGAAAACATGATTTATTCACCATTTCTCTCCCAAAAAACACTTTGTAACTGAGAACTTTGAAATTTCGCCTTAAAAAATACACAAAATTATCCAAAAGAAAATGTTCAAATCTAAAATAATGTACAGATATGTATCCAGCTGTTCTGCACTTTCTATAAAACATAAAAAAGAAAAAAACTCGATTATGTTCGATTTAATCGCCCAGCCCTAGTAGTACGTATAAATTACATAAATTAATAATATCTATGACTTGTTCATCATAATATCAACATGTATGACTCCGCTGGCTACAGGTTCTGGAGCAAGCTCACCTCCGACATCGCCCTCACCCCCCACACCCCTCTCGGCCACAGGTCTGTCTGCCTGTCTGTCTCTGTGTCTGTCTGCTTCTCTGTATGTCTCTGTGTGTCTGTCTGGATGTATGTCCGCCTGTATCTCTGTGTGTCTGCCTGTCTGTCTGCCTTTGTGTGTGTCTGTCTGTGTGCGTCTGTCTGCCTGTCTGTCCGTCTCTCTCTCTGTATGTCTGTCTGTGTGTCCGTCTGTCTAGCTGTTCCTGTTGACCATCTCAAGAGGTCAGAGTAGATCTGTTATCAGTATCGTAACTCGCTGGAAGACAAAACCTTTCTAACTAACCCAGGGTACCATATACACATACTACGTCCTCCCCTCTACTCGTCTCCTCTCTCCTTGTCTCCTCTCTCCTGACCCAACTTCTCCATGCTGGGTTTAGTACTGTTGTTTTACTGTAGGGTTGAGTGTACTCTGTAACACTTAAATAGTACCGTAGCTTAGTATTTCTCTACAGTACTCGAGAGCAATCTGTATTGCATGGTATGTAATAAAGTGTAGTACTTTGTGTGCCTAGTTTGTATAGTATTGTTTGTAGCATGTATGGTATATAGTACAATACTATGTGTGTCTAGTTTGATTAGTATTGTGTGTAGCATGTATAGTATGGTATGCAGTATAGTCTAGTTTGTATAGTATTGTGTGTAGCATGTAAGGCATGTAGAATAGTACCATTTGTGTCTAGATCGTACAGCATTGTGTGTAGCATGTATAATATAGTATGGTGTGTAGTCCAGTGGGTGTAGCACTGTGTGTCTAGTTGACCCGTCTCTCCTCTCTCCCTGCGGCCCCAGAGCATGCACCGTTCTGATGGTAAAGTACTCATGGTGATGATGATGATGATGATGATGATGATGATGATGATGGTCTCTTTAAGCTGCCATGCAACCTTCCTCCAAGCCACCACCTGGCCCCCTTATTACTGTTAAGCGTACTACAAGTATACCACAGTATCAGAGTACTACCCCTGTTTTGAGTACTTCTAAGGTACTTCTAAAGTACACAGTGGTACTTAAAGCTAACCGTGCTAGCAGCTAGCCGTACTAGCAGCTCAGGTACTAACAGCTAGCCCTACTGGCAGCTAGCCATGCTGGCAGCTAGCCATGCTGGCAGCTAGCCCTACTAGCAGCCACCCGTGCTAGCAGCAAGCCATACTAGAAGCTAGCCAAACTAGCAGCTAGCCAAACTAGCAGCTACCCAAAGTAGTGCTAGCCATGCTGGCAGCGAGCCATACTAGCAGCTAACAATGCTGGCAGCTAGCTGTACTAGAAGCTAGCCTAGCCTAACCAGCGTCTGCTTCACGTCCCTTATAGCAGCTCTTCTTCATATCCTACGTCGTTCTGTGTCAGGGGAACACCTCCGCCCTAAACCTCCAGGTCCTCCTGAATGAGCTCCACCTCCTCCACTACCTCCTCCTTCCGTCTTTCTGTCCGTCTTCTATGTTTTCCTGTCTGTCTTTTCTCAGTCCTAATATATAAATAGATAAAAAGTTGGTAGGTTCGTTCAGGTAGGAGGGGGGTAGGTTTACCATGGTTAGGAGGTAGGTAGGTTAGCCATGGGTAGGAGGTAGGTAGGTTCACCACGGGTAGGAGGTAGGGTAGGTAGGTTCACCATGGGTAGGAGGTAGGTAGGTTCACCACGGGTAGGAGATAGGATAGGTAGGTTCACCATGGTAGGAGGTAGATAGGTTAGCCATGGGTAGGAGGTAGGTAGGTTCACCACGGGTAGGAGGTAGGGTAGGTAGGTTCACCATGGGTAGGAGGTAGGTAGGTTCACCACGGGTAGGAGGGAGGTAGGTAGGTTCACCACGGGTAGGAGATAGGGTAGGTAGGTTAGCCATGGGTAGGAGGTAGGTAGGTTCACCACGGGTAGGAGGTAGGGTAGGTAGGTTCACCATGGGTAGGAGGGAGGTAGGTTCACCACGGGTAGGAGGGAGGTAGGTTCACCACGGGTAGGAGGTAGGGTAGGTAGGTTCACCATGGGTAGGAGGGAGGTAGGTTCACCACGGGTAGGAGGTAGGGTAGGTAGGTTCACCATGGGTAGGAGGGAGGTAGGTTCACCACGGGTAGGAGGTAGAGTAGGTAGGTTCACCATGGGTAGGAGGGAGGTAGGTTCACCACGGGTAGGAGGTAGAGTAGGTAGGTTCACCATGGGTAGGAGGGATGTAGGTTCACCATGGGTAGGAGGGAGGTAGGTTCACCACGGGTAGTCCCAGCGGTCAGTCCAGCGTAGCCATGGAAACGGCCTCAGTGATGCTGCGCTTCACCCCCACGGTCGTTAACGCTCTTCACGTCCTCCGATCTCTGCAGGACTACAGGCTCCTCCTCCTCCGCCCCCTGCCCCCCCCGCTCCTCCAGGCTGCCAGCCCCCGCCCCTGCCCTCCTCCAACGGGGGGGCGGGCCGGGGGGCCCTCCTCAGCTCCATCCAGGGCTTCAGTAAGGGCCACCTGAAGAAGACGGAGACCCAGGACCACAGCAGGCCCCTTCTGTGACATCACATCCTCCCCCTTCTGTGACAGCACATCCTCCCCCTTCTGTGACATCACATCCTCCCATGTACATTTGAGTTTCAATAAAAGTAGTAAAAAAATAAAATACACTGACGTGACATTTATTTGAGTTGGAGGAATACAGAACGAGAGAAACCAGAATGAAACTACAAAGAAATATAAATTAAACGGCAGCAACATAAATGACGGTAACAAGACAAAGTTGTGGTTTGCATACTGCTCTCGTGATTCACGCTATGAGACAATAGCTATCACCGTACCCATAACACACCTGGGCGACTGCCAATTTAGGAGGAGGGATTTTAACCTTTTAAAGTAAGAAATCATGTGGTCCCAAATTAAAGACATGGTTAGTTGATCTCCAAATGTAGCATTGATCTTTTCAACCACACAAAAAGCATCACTAAGTCAAAGCCGATGCTTTCTCTTGCAGGACCCTTCTGACGGCTATGGTGGCAAAGGCAATGGCGTCTTTTTGCCAGAGAAAGGTCATTGCCCGGCCGGTACCGCAAGGATGGCTTTCTCTACCTTTTGGTTGTAAATCTGTTGATCTTAACCCCGTCACCGAATACCCTGCTGGTTTAGAGCGAGTCCCAGAACCCTGGGCTGAATCTGCCTTCACCGCTTGACATCAGTCACATTTTCCATCGACACTCGACTGTAATTTAGATGTCTGTCCTCGCAGAGAAGGATGCAGAGTAGTGAACTGTTTAAAGCTCAGGCGCGCACATAATGGGAACACTTCAAATTAACTTCAGTATTGAGTTTGCTAGCGTGTTGTAGCTTGGTCTCCTTGAGAACTCTCATGATCTCCACCTTGTCTTCCTGCTCCCTCCGCCGACAATGATACAGAAGATCTTAATCCCTCTAAGCCATTTGTTCTCAAAGTGCGGCCCGCGGACCAATGGAGGCCCGCAGAAACATTCCTGCCGGCCCGCAATGACATACAGATGTAAGTTTAAAAAAAGACCGCACTTGACCTCACTCCCAGAGGTCCACAGTGCAATGTTATTTTTCACCACCGGGATGCTGACGGCGTTTCCCGCCAATTTTTTTTCCTTTGGCAGCCCTCAGTCAAATTTTGGGTTCCTAGATTGGCCCTCAGCTGTCAAAACTTTGAGAACCCCTGCTCTAATCCATCATACCTCGCAGATCCACACACCGCAGGCTCTTCTGGGCCCTTACGGCCACACCACAACATCTCTCTCTGACCTCTGACTTTTGCGGATAATAACAACGATCTAATACTCAAATTACAAGAGGTCAAGACTAGGTTTGAATGATCAAGGCTTTATGGTCACCGCAGAGAGTAACAACATCACCTGAGTTGGTTTGCAAAAGAACTGAGCTCTTCCGCTTGGGATCTCAGAGGTAACAAAAAAAAAAGCTGTTTTTATCTAGACCGATCAGAGCTTCTAATCTATTGGTCCTCTCCCACACATATAGGACCCCCCCCCCCCCCCCTCATTACCATTTAACTTTACTTTACTAACCCACATGGCATACATTCAAGCATTACATACAAAGAGCTACATGTTAAACATTAATTATATGAAGTTTACATATTATGCATTACAGTTAAATTAAGTGAGGTCTTTGATTAAAATCCATTCATCGCCTTGTTTATTAACCTGTTCTTAAATCACCATGACTTACCACATGGGTTTAAGAAATGAGCCCTGTGAAAGGAATATTCATTTAAACAGTAAAATATGAATATGTAATAGTTAATGCCACTTTATTTGTCTGTGGCATATACAGTCATAATCTTAAAGCTGGTAGCGTCGGATTTTAGCCGGGGTATGAATTAGTTACCTCGAGTCTAATTTAAGTCTACAGAAGACACATTCTGAGACCACAGAAGAGGAACCATGGGAGGGCTTTTCCTCTCACCGTGACGTGAGCCAGCCGTCTTTGAGGGGCCACTTATACTTAAATGAGGAACACATGTAAATGTCCCTCAAAATGCAAGTACTTGTTGACCAAGGAAAGCCAGTTAATATCAAGTGTTTAACATTTGGCTCCATTATAAATATATATATATTCTTGTATAATTCATACTTTAAGATTACCTTACTTTTACTTATTATCTAAGTGAACTGAGAAAAAGACTGATGTCATTGACTACAGAGGGATGTCTAATCTGAGTCTTATCTGTTTGCCTGTCCACTCCGGTCTGTAGAATGTTGGTTCCTACTACGAACCTTCATCCTCATCCCCCATCACACCTGCGGTGGCCATCAACTGGAAAAGAACTCTGTTGCAACTGCTACTCAAAACCAACTGAGTCATGATGTTACCAGTATTGTCTGTGATGTTGTTGTGCCAAGCAGAGGGAGGTGTCTGGACAGTTGACTTTCTTGATTCTTTGAATTATTTATCTGTTTTGGTTTAATCATGAGTAACCTAATGAGTTTGTTATTTTCTTTATTATAGTAGCCTACACCTGGTTTACTTGTGTATGATTTGAATTGACTTTTATGCCTTTCTTTTATTGATTTAGTTCATTGTTAATGGTTTACCAGTAGATACACTGAATTCTCATTTTAAGGGTGATCTTTAAACTACGTTTAATATGATCCAGAGGGAGGAATGTAGAATGTTGGTGTATTTTAGTGTCTCTCTGTGTTCACATTTCTAGTCTAGGAACAGGCCAGTGCCTCTCACACTGATACAAGGTGTTATTTCCAACATCTGCCACTTGTTATGTATCAACAAGGATGAACCGACCTGGTCCTCTGGGACATAGCCAGGGCCATATACCTTATCAAGACTGAGAGTGCTTCTGTTTACGTGTTGTTCATGTTTCTCTTATTGTATAATACTCGCCCCAACCCTTTGGTTCGGTGAGAAGAGGGTTCGACAGCAAAGGAACACGTCTCAACCGCGTCCACTATATTATTCAACCTAAGTCTGTATCTCGCTGTATTACATCCTGGAATAAACCAATCTATTCAACCCTCTGATCCAACCTGTCAAGTTGCTTTGATTTCGACTTCAAGAATTACCACTACGACGGAAAATACACAACGCAGAGTCTGTACGAACAGTTTAGAAATAAGCTGAAATCTAACAGGACCCTCTGAGGTGTTGAATAACAGTAGAACGAGTCTACAGCCTGCCCCTCTTCCCCCTGCGGGTACATTCCTCTCCACTCTTATTTTTAACATTTGGCAAATATCCTTTTTAAACCTTCATTATTTTCTACCACATGACGTTGCCTCTTCTGCAGACACAGGGAAAGGTTTAGGAGGTAGTGGGTTAGGGGCTGTTAGATGGTTATGGTAGGCGTAGGGTTAACCTGTTGCTGTTGTTGGCAAGCTGGTCCAGTTTTGAACTGTTGATGTCTCTTCAGTCTTCCCAGCGGCTCATCAACTCAAGCCATCTAATTCAAAGAACACACGTTTCAGTATGAGCACACTTTGAGTTAAATAATTATAAGAATTTGACCGTGATATGTTTAAAATATTTATTTGAATGAAGTCAATGGGAAGGAACGTGATCTGCATACCATCTCACACCTAGTTCAATTCGAAAAGCTTTATTGGCATGGAAAATATAAATTGATATTGCCAAAGCAGTTAAAAAAAAGCAACAAAAGAAAAAATAACACATTAGATCTACTAATATATATTTTAAAAAATACATATCACTAAAAAATGTTATCGTCCAAATGTTATGCTGCGGGTCGCTTGTCCTTGGGAGCTTTTTGTAGTGCCGGCATTCCCTTCCGCCTTTCACCTCCACAACATTCAGCGATTGGCTGACGATGAAGGCCAGGCACCCCTGCGTCATCGACGACCATTGTGATTGGCTGGTATCTCTTGTGACGTACAAAGCCCCGCCTGCAGGGTAACAGAGGACAGTTCAAAGATGGCGTCTCTGAGTTGTGTTCTCCGATCTGGAAGGGTAAATGATTCGTTTTATTACAGGTTTTATTGTAACAATATCATCATCTTGAGTCACATAGTTCATTTTCATGAAATGGGTTTGTCTTCTACAGAATGCTGCAGCGGTTGTCCTGCGGCGGGAGTTCCACAGAAGCGCCCCTGCTTCAGTGCAGGTCTGTCCGCTGTCAGTCCCTCGACTTATGGGCCGACTGCTCCGTCCACCGGGCTGGAGAACATCAATAATACTGAATATTATTAATAATACTGAATATTATACCATATGAACGTGTGATGAGGCTTGTCTTTGGAGGTCAAGGTAGAAACAGAGGGCTGTCACTCACGGCAGAACCGAGCAGTGTAGCAGACTCGTGTGTCTCCACTTCGTGACTACAGTATCTACCAGGGATGAATGTGACGGCAACTCCAGAATGGAATCAGGAATTATGATTCCACATACTAATGATGAATAAGCTGTGTTTTATTTGTACAAGGATACAAGATGTTTATATCTGGGTCCATATGAGTGAACTTGAAAGAACTCAATGTCTACAATTATGTTGCTCAGTTACTGCAGTATTCTATATTCTACTGATGTTTTTAATTAATATTTCAGTAGTGTTTTGTAAAATTTTGTATCTAATGATCATTTGTGCGGTATAATATTGTATGAAAGATTATTTCTGTAGTATTGTGTTCTATAATTAATGAATATTCGGCAGTATTGTGTATTATATTGTATGTATGAGTATTTCAGAGGTATTGTGTTCTATATTTAATGAGTATTCTGCAGCACTGTGTATAATTGTATTAATCAGTGTTTCTTGGTGCAGGTGACGGTTCGGGATGCCCTGAACCAGGCCATGGACGAGGAGCTGGAGCGGGACGAGAGGGTCTTCCTACTGGGAGAGGAGGTGGCCCAGTATGATGGAGCCTACAAGGTCAGAGGTCAACCCTCACAGTAACCTCAACAAACGACCCATACACCCAGTGACCCATCATCCCCATGCACAAGGTCATTGTGTGTGTGTGTGTGTGTGTGTGTGTGTGTGTGTGTGTGTGTGTGTGCAGATCAGCCGAGGTCTGTGGAAGAAGTATGGAGACGCACGCATCATCGACACTCCGATCACTGAGGTTAGTATATAGTAAGATTATTATACAATTCTATCGTAATAAAGACGTGTTTATCATTGGATTTAATTGGTTAAACAAACTGAATACACAGCCAGTGCGGGGTGTGTCTGTGTTATTTTCTACTGAGGTTGTTCTGTGATGTCACTGCTGTTAAGCCCAACTAACGCCATTGTGTGTCTTTACAGATGGGGTTCACTGGCATTGCGGTCGGAGCGGCTATGGTAAGCTTCCATCCGACACACCTGTCCCCACACATCTGTAGTCACACACAACCTGTATTCACACACAACCTGTATTCACACACAACATGTAGTCACACACCTGTGGACACACGCCTCTGGTCGCGTGTGTCCACATGTATTGTATTTCAAAGCAGGGGAATGTAATGGGTTCTATAGACCCGTAGCAGCTGCAGCTATCGTTATCACGCCTGCAGCAAGGCCCAACGCGTTTGGCGACTGTTTAGCTGGGGGAGTTCATGACTTGAGCATTCGTTTAACGCTGGAATCCACACAAGGATAATTCGCATCAGCCATTAATATGTGTGGTGGATGCATGCAGAGTGTGGCAGCAACTGAACACCCAGTTGAAGCTTGGACGACACTAAGGACGACGCGTAAAAACCCCGCAGCCACTGGGAGCCTCGCATGGGACTCGGCGCTTTCAGAGTCCAGGCAGGTGGTCAATGTGGATGAACAGTGGGCCGTTACTAACCGTTGTTGTTGTCCAATGCGTCCCTGCAGGCTGGTCTCAGGCCCATCTGTGAGTTCATGACCTTCAACTTCTCCATGCAAGCCATCGACCAGGTCATCAACTCCGCGGCCAAGACCAACTACATGTCCGCCGGCCGCCAGTCGGTGCCCATCGTCTTCAGGGGGCCCAACGGCGCCTCGGCTGGCGTCGGCGCCCAGCACTCCCAGTGTTTCGCCGCATGGTGGGTTAGCCTAGCACGCCAGCTCACCATGAACCTAACATGTTAGATTAGCATTAGCCTAGAATTAGCCTAGCACGCCACTTCACCATTAACCTAACATGTTAGATTAGCATTAGCCTAGCATTAGCCTAGCATGCCAGCTCACCGCGGAACTAACATGTTAGCTTATTATTCGCCTAGCTTGGCGTTAGCCTAGCAGGGTGACTTGATATTAGAAGCTTAACATTATCCTAACATGTTCGATTAGCATTTACCTAGCCTAGCATTAGCCTAGCAATGTGACTTGATATTGGCAGCTTAACATTAGCCTAACATGTTGGATTAGCATTAGCTTAGCGTTAGCCTATCGGGGTGACTTGTTATTAACCAAGGCAGGGAGCCTTAGCCTTAGCCTAGCATGTTTTAGCATGTTCTTGTGGTTTCAGGTACGGCCACTGTCCAGGTCTGAAGGTCGTGAGTCCGTGGAGTGCTGAGGATGCCAGAGGTCTCCTCAAGGCCGCCATCAGAGACGACAACCCTGGTGAGACCCCTGCCCTGCTTACATGAGCCTGTTAGCTCAGAGAGGTTCACCCTACTTGAGCCAGTTAGCATGAGTCTGTTAGCTCAGAGAGGTTCACCCTACTTGAGCCAGTTAGCATGAGTCTGTTAGCTCAGAGAGGTTCACCCTACTTGAGCCAGTTAGCATGAGTATGTTAGCTCAGAGAGGTTCATCCTACATGAACCAGTTAGCATGAGTCTGTTAGCTCAGAGTGGTTCACCCTACTTGAGCCAGTTAGCATGAGTCTGTTAGCTCAGAGAGGTTCATCCTACATGAACCAGTTGGCATGAGTCTGTTAGCTCAGAGTGGTTCACCCTACTTGAGCCAGTTAGCATGAGTCTGTTAGCTCAGAGAGGTTCACCCTACTTGAGCCAGTTAGCATGAGTCTGTTAGCTCAGAGAGGTTCAACCTACTTGAGCCAGTAAGCATGAGTCTGTTAGCTCCTACATGGGTCATTTTCAAACTATGGTTTGTAACCGAGGACCATGGGTAGTTAAGGACGCATCGATCATTGGATAGGAACACACGGTCACCTGATCACTTCTCAGATCGGACTTCAATCAATTGTATAACAATAATAATGGTTTACTTATAATATCTGGAAAAGGAGTCCTGTATTGATGAAGTATATTTATTGATAAATGTTAACTCTCCCATGGTAAAGACGAGGTGTAGTACCTCCTCGGGGGGCTGATGCCAAAGCAGGGAGCCCCTCGCCACACAGGTCGGTCTCTAAACGCTGTGATCCCCTGAAAAAGGGGTTCCCAAATGCGTACCCCTAGGGGTACTTTGAATACTGGGTTACCATCAATTATTTACCCTGAGCAAGTTTAAGTTCTGAAAGGTAGACAATAGAAAATGGACAAGTGATTGAAATGTAAATCTGTAAACAAGGAGAGGAGAATCTGTGAAAAATACATATCCAGAAACACCAAAATGTTGTCAGTTTCAGGAGAATACTGTATACTTGAATGGGATTCCCCTCAACATGCTTTGACCCTCCCCAGGCTTTGTGCCTCTTTTGAGGGGAGAATTTTGCCAACAGTTGCATGAAGCACAGGCCCATGGTTCTCACTAAATTAAAAGTAATTGCACCCTTTTAATGTTCATGTTTACACTGCCAAATAGAACTCGGAAGAAATGTATTGTGCCGGTGGATACTCGGCTGAAAAAATATCTTAGAGGGGGTACACTAGTAGAACAGGTTTGAGAACCACTGGCCTAGAGACGGAGAGCAAGGGGAGTCCCTGATATCGCTGGTTTGGGAGACCCTGATCTAGAGCGTGCTGTCCCCATGTCTCCCCGGTTCTCCAGTGGTGTTCCTGGAGAACGAGCTAATGTACGGAGTTCCCTTCGAGATGTCCGAAGAGTCCCTGTCCAAAGACTTCACCATTCCCTTCGGCAAGGCCAAGGTCGAGAGGCAAGGTAGGATTCAAACCCGCTTCTTGTGGAAGGCCGCCTGGGAGTTGATTGGCTCTCAGACCCGGTGGTATGTTAATTGGTTAGTTTATTTTCAGGGATCTACCAGGTAGGGCTTTGACTTTTGCCCAAAAATCATATTCGAAGTTTGTTTGTTTATTAATATTAATATTCGAATATATTCTAATATTTATTAATAATATTTTGACCATTAAACGCCTTCAGTAAGACCTGGATTGGGCTTCGCGAGGTTTGTTTACCGGCGTTGCTATGGTTACCGCTATTAGGTTTCTAATAAATTGCTGTCTAATCAATACTTCATTCACTGCCTCTTCCGTGGTCATTACAATATTATGAATAGACTGCGTGGGGTTCTCCGACGTCTCTCCCTCTTGGCCTGCCCATAACAGGTTCTAATATTAAGGGCTGCCTAATATTCGTTCGAATTTTGATTTATTTTTTGATATTCAAATTATATTCGAAGGTTAGGTTAGACGATGATTAAAAATATTGGATGTGCCCGTAAGCTACGGAGAGGGTCTCCGACAGGCACTCCGGCTTTGGAGAGGGCTCTCCGTCTAAGTACAGCACTTTAACATGCACACGCATTTGAAAAGGCACCATCCAGGTGTTACCATCACCGTTGCTGTGAGAAAAAATAACGAGCTGTGCAAACCCATCTCACAACACTATTTCGACAACCCCTGTCTGGGAATTTAGAAATGCAAATGCCATAACAAAGTTTAATGGTGTTTTCATTGCTGCTTATCTCCGGGTTGAGAAACAAGCAGTTTTTTTAAATTTTCCTCTTAACTATTAACCGTACTGTACCATGACTTAAAAACCGAGGTACGTACCGAACCGTGACTTTTGCGTACCGTTACACCACTAGTGGACATGTCTGCAAGTCTGCAAGCATGGCTGCAAGAAGGTTAAAGGAATCTACATAACAAAGAAGTCAGTCGATTGGCCTGGCCGTAGTAGCAGACATAGTGGCTCCAGTTGGAATGCAAATGAAAACTTTCTTAACCTCTCTCAGTAGAGAGAGGAAGGGATGTATCTTAAGATACAGGGAGAATGTATACCGTTCCTTTTAATGTGAATAGTAATTATATAAACGAGGTCAATATAATTTGTATATGATTGTATATTATAGTTATGATTGATATTTCTGCGACAGTTAATGAGGTACATTGTATGTTAATGTGGTGCTTGATATGACAACTAGGCAGTAGATGTGCAGATTCACTCTGGTATGTTAATTAGGTATCTGATTAACCATCCTGGTAATTAGGTAGTAGGTTGTTTGTTTTGGAAGGAGAATGTTTGGTAAGGCTCTTCCTGTCCTGTAGGAACTCACGTGACCCTGGTGACTCACTCGCGCTACGTGAGCTTCTGTCTGGACGCCGCCGCTGTCCTGGCTAAGGAGGGTGTGGAGTGTGAGGTAACGTCCTGTCGCCATGTCATTAACATCCTGTCGCCATGTCTTCCACATCCTGTCGCCATGTCCTCATCCCTTCCCCTGTGAAGCTGCACTCGGTGGTTACCAAACCAGCTGGTTAACTGACTAGCTGGTTAATAGGCAGGCGCCTTACTATTTGCATTTGAGCAACATTTTTGCCTGCTGATTAGATATTTACCTTCAGGCCATTTAGCGGACGCTTTTGTCCGAAGCGACTTTCGACAGTTCAAATCACATTCACACACCGACGGCGGTGTCAGCCACGCAGGGCGACAGCCAGCTCGTCGGGAGCAGTCAGGGTGAGGCGGCTTGCCCAAGGAACCCTCGACGCTCAGCTAGGAGGAGCCGGGGATTGAACTAACAACCCTCCGGCTACAAGTCAACCCGCTCTGCCTCGTTAGCTAAGGCTCCGTTCACACGAAGCCGAAACGGGCGAAACCGTTACGGTTTCGATCTATCCGGTTTCGAAGTATCTCCGTAAAGACGAAGCCAAGCGAAACCGGGTAGATCTGTAGAAACGCTGTAGTACACATTCCAGGCCCATAAGGGGCGCCTCTTCTGGTACAGAAATCCAGAAGAAATGAAATAAGAAGAAGAGGCGAGCATGCGCATAAAGGCTGCCCTTATGCGCATGCTCGCATGTGGTTTCTGAGACTCCGCGGGCTTAAGAGCCATTGGCTAGGAGGTCGAGGGGTGGGGCGATGACATCATGGTTTGCGGTTTCAGTCGGTTTCAGGCGTACACACGAATCCAAAACGAAACCGGGTAGATTTGAAACCACCTCCGAGGGTGGTTTCAGAAGTTTGCGGTTTCGGTCAGCGGATTCGCCGGCTTCGTGTGTACGGAAGGCCGAACCGTACAAGACCTTTGCGGTCTACTACTACTACTACTACTACTACTACTACTACTACTTGTGTCCTTCATTGTGTTAAACGCGGCCGAACAGAGGCCAACGTGGCTGAGGCCAATGGGCTGGGGCGTGAGTGCACCATGGCGCCCCCTGTAGGAGCACTGCAGCGTTAACCCCTGACGTCCACCAGGTGGTGAACCTGCGCAGCATCCGGCCCCTGGACGTGGAGACGATCGAGGCCAGCGTGATGAAGACCAACCACCTGGTGACGGTGGAGGGCGGCTGGCCGCAGTTCGGCGTGGGAGCCGAGGTCTGCGCCCGCGTCATGGAGGGTATGATGGGTCCACACCGTCCCCCGCACTGACGGGGGAACGCACCGTCTATAAGTCACCTCCTAGTGAAGTTAGTTAACATAGGTCGTCATGGTTGCAGCTTTGTGTTGCCATGGTTACACCCTGGTCAAATCCTGTTTCCATGGCTAGTGTGAGGTTAGTGTTGCCATGGTTGCTGCGTTTCCACAGTGTGTTTCCATGGTTACAGTGTGTTTCCATGGTTACAGTGTGTTTCCATGGTTAGTGTTTCCATGGTTACAGTGTTTTTTTTAATAGTTGCAGTGCCTCAGCATGGCATCCGCTGGTTATTGTGTTACCGTGGTTGGTGGTGTTCCCATTGCTATGGTGTGGTTACAGTGTGTTTCCATGGCTACAGTGCGTTCCCATGGTTACAGCGGGTTTCCTCCTCCCCTCCTCCTCCAGGGCCGGCGTTTAACTTCCTGGACGCCCCGGCCACCCGGGTGACGGGGGTGGACGTCCCCATGCCCTACGCCAAGATCCTGGAGGACAACAGCCTCCCGCAGATCAAAGACATCATCTTCTCCATCAAGAAGACCCTGAACATCTAGAGATCAGACACGCATACACATACACAGACACACACACACACACAGACACACACACAGCGTAAATGCTGTGAGTATGTGTGTGCGTGTGTGTGTGTATGTTAAGAGAACTGTAATTTTAAGCGCTGTGACGGCTGGTATCCCAGCGTTGTGTTAACAGATGTTATGACATCCTCACCCATCAGAGGCCATAACTGGTGCCAATATGGCCCCTACAGAAAACAGACCTTCAGTTCCTTTATGTCGTACCTGTAAGATTACTTCACTCCATCCTCAGGTGTCTGAGGGAGTTCCACTGCGCCCCGCCCCTGTTTGATGTTCTCCTAGAGCCGCAGTACTGTATATACTGTCCCGAGGCGCTGATGCTGCTGTTAGGGACTCTGTTACAAGAATAAAACCCTTCTGTCCCTTTGCTCTCGTCTCGCTCGTCTTTGTGATTTCGGAACCTCGCCCTCTCTCGTGGGGCCCTTCTCTCTAAAGGTCTCCCGACCGTAAAAAAAAAAAAAAAACATCCTAACCCACGATGTTAGGGGCCACTCACACCAGGGCTGCGGCCCCGTGCCCCAGCTCATTTGCATGGAATCGTGCTGAATCTTCCTGCAGCACGGAACAGGCAAACGGCCCTAGTGTGAGTGGCCCCTCAGTGAACCGACAAGTGTGAGGCCTTCAAGTCTGGAGCCATTCTGGTGACCTCATCAGCTGATGAACGCATCCTCTAGCGACCTCACTTCCTGATAGTCTCACCCTCTGGTGACCTCGTCCCCTGATGAACTCATCAGCTGATAACCTCTTCTCTAGTGACCTCATCCCCTGATGAACTCATCAGCTGATTACCTCTTTTCTAGTGACCTCATCCCCTGATGAACTAATCAGCTGATAACCTCATCTTCTTTAGGGGCTGGGTTATAGAAAAGGGTAAAAGTTTGAGGTTAGGGGTCAGGGTTATAGTTAAGGGGTAAGGGTTCAAAGGTAAGGGTTAGTGTTAAGGGTCATGATAGGGCTGACTCTGGGTATTGGCTGTCAGCCAGGAAGCCAACCATCAATGGGGGGCATCAGTCAACGGTCACCCCCCACACATTGATGTAACATAAGAAGCCCCCCCCCCCCATCCCATCTAGGCCCAAACAACGTTTTCATAAGGAATTTTTGCATACTCAGAGTAAAAGTTCAAAGGAAATTCATAGTGTGTGTGACTGATTTTTGACCATATATCAACTACGTCATATGACTTGGTTGACAGCATTTTTCAGAAGTTATTCAGGAATTTCAAAAATACAGGTAGGGGATACTGAGTACAGGCCTGCATCCCTACAGAGCATGATTAACATTTATTTATCTTTGAGAGACTCCATGAATAGAACCCATGTGTTCAGAAATCGACTTGGCGCTTTAGATTTCAAAAAGCCTTTTCCTCGCCCTCTGTATGATTATAATCATTTAACTGAGCTAGTTCCTAAGGCAGGGCAGGGAGGTTGATTTCCAATTGGTTGGAATCATTTTCTTGGCCGCTACCATACTAAGCATCAACGCCAATTGTTCCTCAGATGTGAAGCTTAAAGTGGTCTCTGAGCATCCAAAGAGGGCGAGTTCTGGGTCAGGACAATCATCACAATGGAGGAGCAGATGGATACAGTAGTTCGGTCTTTGAATAACGGAGTCTGAAGACGTTTTTTCAAAATCAAGTTTCCAAGTGCTTTTCTTCTAGGACAGCAGAGTCCATATTTCTTTCAACATTTTAATCCTGAACACCCAAAACCACAACCAGAGTCCTTCCATGGTGAAACTATTCGTTCATTATTCTTCTCCCATGCTTACATGACTTGTTCACATGATTCTCGTCAATTCATCACAAAAAACAGTATATCAAAGCACATTACCAGGGTGTGGCTCTCAGTTACCTCCATTCATTATGTGTGATTTAACAGTGTGATTTAACAAGTGTAACCCACTTAATCCTATTGGGTTACCATTATTCAAATAAAGCCCATTGAAAACCGCCTACACCATCTCTAAGCTAAAGATTTTGGGGGATGTGATACCTGGGTAAGATGGGACCCTGACCCGTTGGTTGGTTGGGGGTCTGTTGTTGGGCTGTGAGACAATGGAAGGGCCATTTGGTGCTAATGGTGCGATCCGTTTGTATGGTACGCCCACCTAAACGAGTCGTAAGGTGTGAATCTCCCAGCTGTCTTGGGGCATTGCACGGAGGCAAGCTCTTTTTGGTTCACCCTACTCGGTCTACTCTCAGAACAACGAGTGGGAAGGTGGAGATTATGACCAAAAGGGGGCGAGGCTCCGTGAAATGCCACAAGACAGCTGGGAGATTTCCCATCTTACGACTCGTACGGATGGGCGTATCATACAAATGGATCGCACCATAACACCAGGCCCTCATCTGCTCCGTTGATCAAGTGCTTTAAGTATAAAAGGGGGTAAGCATGATGTCTGGCAGGGAGGAGGAGGAGAACAGGATGAAGGTGAAACATGTTTATCAAATAAAACTGGGGGTCAGACAAAGGGATCCGGCAGGGAAGGGTGTGAGGGCAGGTTAAGGCCTAATCCCATTTCTACCCCTTACCCCTTCCCCTTACCCCTCCCCCTTGTTTTCGTAGCCCCTGCAACGTTCTAAAACCGTCTCGTTGCAAGCCGCTGCAAGCCGTTGCAAGGTGAATCTTTGGTCTGAACTGGGCTTTAAGCCCAGTGCAGCCAGTGTGAACTGCCCAGTTTTAGAACGTCGCAGCCCGTCTCGTTGCAAGGCGTTGCAAGGCGTTGCAAGGCGTTGCAAGGCGTTGCGAGTTGCAAGCCGTTGCAAGGTGAATCTTTGGTCTGAACTGGGCTTAAAGCCCAGTTCATGTTATGTTGTTGTCCCGTTATGGGCCTGGAATGTTTACTACAGCGTTTCTACAGATCTATCCGGTTTCGCTTGGCTTCGTCTTTATGGAGATACTTCGAAACCGGATAGATCGAAACCGTAACGGTTTCGCCCGTTTCGGCTTCGTGTGGACGGGGCCTGAGATGGCCTCAAGGAATTGTTATGACATGAAAGAGACTATCAAGAAATGGTTGGCCGTTTGTTAACACCTGTTATCTGATATCTGGTGGTTAGGTTACCCAACCAGCCAAATGGCACTGATTAAGCCCTTTTGAGCAACTGCACTTACATATTCATTTATGTAACCCCCTTTATTCCTATGTGCAATAACCCCTGACATCTTGAATGTAGGCCTATTTTTGTTTTGTTATGTTTGTTATGTGTCTATTTAGCATGGAGCCGTCTGTGAACATTTCACTGCAATGTATTGTGTATGTGACAAATAAAATCTGAATCTGAATCTGATGCAGAATCCTAAGAGAGTTTATTACAGAGAGAGGAACCTTTAACTGCTGTGGTTTCAATGTCTAGTCCCAAGGGAGGGTTGTTAAATGATATCTCACCTGGGAATACCCATTGCCAGTAATGGCGCGTTCATGTGTCCTGGTAATAACGAGACGCCACGTCAGTGATGACGCTCACGCTTATGCGTGTTCCCGACAGCGACCGTTCATGTGCACTGTGTTCGGAATCTAAAAGTTATTCTTCGTCAGAGGTATATATCACACCAACAGGACTATTGAAACCATCTGTTGGGCGTGGAACAAAGGTTCCTTGTTTATTGGCGATCATGGATGCCGCAAGGAATATATTTATTTTCATTCGTGCATAGTAAGCAGCACCTTGACAGATGATGGTTGATTATTTTATATTGAGTAAAACTTTCGGGCCGTTCAAAACTTTTGCCTTGTGGTCCGCTATGTTCATGCGCGTCACTAGTAAACAATACGTCCATCCAACAATCCAACTCTGTTACCAAAATCTGGCCCAAATTGCCAAAAGGTAGTAGAATCATCAGAGCTTCATGAGGTGTCGTTCACGAGAACTTTCTGACGTCGCATAAAATGTTTTCCCCATAATTCCCAGCGATCTTAACGCGCCATAAATCAAAGCTCCAGCATTGGCCAGTTTTAGATATGGGATCTTGTCTGCATAGTTTTGTTTATTTTAAAGTTAAGGGTCTTGGGGTATCTTGAGTCCCAGGTATGTCAAGTTATCATATACTAGTTAAAATAGTAGAGCATTGAGGACATCTTAGTCTATACTGTCCGATAGAGGCATGAACTCACTCTTACCCAAGTTCATTGTGTAGCCAGAGTTTGCCAAATTATTTTATGAAATCAAACAAGGGAGGAAGCAAGGCTTCTGGGTTAGAGAGGCACAACAATGTATCGTCGGCATAAAGGCTCACTGGCTTTCCAGGTTTCCGATCTTAATACCGCTGATATTTGGGCAAGTCTTGATTGTTATTGCGGGTTTTTGGTCAGGGGGTATAATTGATGAGATATGCCTCCCGATCTATGAGCTAGTATTTTCTTGATGGACTTTTGGTTAAAGTTAATCAGAGCGATAGTCCTGTAACTGATTGGCCTGCAACATAATTCTGAGAAGAACTGGTCAAGTTTCGTATGAAAGGCCTTTTAGTGTTCCCAACCAAATCTGTCAGGACTTGCCCAGAGTCAAGTATTAGCCTTGCTGACTCATCCAGTTTTGGTTAGATAGATTGTTCATCCAATCACCTGCCAAGTATTTTTTGAAAGTGCCTGCCCCTGTACAGTTTTCGAGGAAGACTTATCGATTTCTTCAGGGCTTGCGTCCAACCCCGCCCCCATGACCATGTGTGCTTATTGGTCATTTGTCCTGGGTTTCTGCCCGACCGATCTCTTAATATAGTCTGCTTGTTTACAAGTTTAAATGTCAACGGACAGCTTGATCACATTCAGGGTGACATATCCACCTGACCTTGGCACTGTCCACTGTGTGTGCTTCGGAGAGTTCGTCACACTGAGCTCCGCCCCTGCTCTGCTCAGCCCTCTCTGCTGTTTATGCTTATATGCATGTGTATGACAAACATGTATATGGGGAATATATTTTTGTCTTTGTATGTTTATGTGTGTGTGTGTGAGTGGGTGATATTGTGTGAGTGAGGATGTGTGTGTGTGTGTGTGTGTGTGTGTGTGTGTGTGTGTGTGTGTGTGTGTGTGTGTGTGTGTGTGTGTGTGTGTGTGTGTGTGTGTGTGTGTGTGTGTGTGTGTTGTGGCAACCCGGCACGGTGAGCGAACCACCTTCTCCCAAACAGGACACCATTTCGTGGGGAAAAGCAAAAAAGGCATGTTTAATATAAAATACTAGCTCATAGATGAGTGGAGAAGCAGACTTTTTAAGCCCTGCTTCTCCACCTGTTCCACAGGTGTTCTCCATGTCCTTAATTGGCCCAGGCCGGGTTGCCACAGTGTGTGCGTGTGTGTGTGTGTGTGTGTGGCTGTAGGTGTCGGTGTGTATCTGTATACAAGTAACACCTCAATTAACCACAATATGGGTCGTAACTATGGGGAAACCCCACCCCCTCTCGTTCCTAGAACTGTGTGATCTGTGTTAGAACTACAGGCGAAACAGGGGGTACACTCGCACTTAAATGTCTTTGGGCTTTACATATGTATCTTTGTATTATCCCTGGGATATTCTGACAAACTGAATTTAAATTTCAAATTCCTGCCTCACGTAAGACTATCTGAATGTTCAGGCTCAGCACTAATATTAATATATTCATACTATTTCAACCCGCTAATTGGCATTTTAGACAGGGGTCCAAAAAACTAATGGAAATGGGGCATGTTGACCAAAGGAGGGGCCTCTATTTTTCCCGTCTGGGGCCCCAGAAGACCTAGGGCTGGCCCTAGGTTAGCGTTACAGTTAAGGGTCTTCTTTTGTGATTTCAGCCTCTCTCTAACCCCGCCCAAAGCCCCGCCCACCGCTCCTCTCAGCTAACCGAATGCCCCGCTCTCTCTGAAGACCCGCCCACCGGCTCTTCTCAGCCAACCTAAAGTCTCTCTCTATTTATCTCTCCCTCTCTCCGTCACTCTCGCCCTGTGGCCCCGCCCCGCCCACCCCTCTCTCAGCGCCGCTGTTGTTGCAGCCATTTTACTGTGAAGCTTCGCTGGAGCGGAGGGAGAGAGGCAGACATCGCTCCGGTGAACGGTGAGCTCAGAGTCCTTTCTATTTTCACTGTCCCTACCGTGTCCCGTCCGGGCCGTGCTGAGAGGCCAGGACGAGACCTGAAGTGGCCAGGTCACAGAGAACATAGCTGGGAACAACACTGGAGCCTCACAGCCAGCCGTTGACCGTCCGTTTGATAGGTGGTCCTGTATAACGGTGTATCGAGTGCTCTGCGTGATATTTTCAAGAAGTTCAATAGCGGGCGCCGATTGGACGCTCGCCATGTCGGGGGAGGGGGCGCTCGTGTGCAGCGAAAGATCGTAAACGGTCGCGAGCGACGCGCGAATCTTTGACGCTCTGGTTAACAAAGGCGTACAAACTGCGTAACGCTAAGTTTGGTTATAATTATACCACAATATGTTCCTTTTAGATATCGTAAAGATCCATGATAGTTATTGTTAACAAAGGACGAATTCTTAAATGGTTTTATTTTTGATTGTACTGCTAAAGCCGAAAGCCTGAAGCACATAGCCGTGTCTTGAAATTGCAAACATTTTAAATTTGAAGCGAAAAAACGTGTAAAATTCATGCTCTGTGTATTTTGTGCTGGTAAAAAGGTTTGATTCTAGTGCTTTGTGTTGCTCTTGAAATATGAGGCAAAGTTCGACTTAAGGGGAACTTCAGTTATTTTAACCTGGACAATTTATTTTCGATCATTTTGGCTGTAAGGCTTTATCGGTTTTTGAAAATGGGTCCAGTGTGGATCGAGAACTCTTCAGCCGTATATTTTTTGCCATTTAAACCTCACCCTTATCTCATGGAAAAGATCCCTACATAGAAAGTTGCGCTGAGTTGTCTCGCTGAAGTAGAAATCTTGTGAAAGTTTAGTTTTAACCGGAAGCAAGGTGGAAATGTGAGCGAAGGCTGGAGAGTGCAGGTTTTGTTGGACTACTTAAATGTAGCTTGGTGTTTAATAAAGATTTGGTTGGAGAAAAGTTGAGATTGCCCTCTGCAAAGCAGCAACGATATACCGATATATCGGTTAGCTGATTTCATTGGCCTACTACAGATCTATCGTAACTTTTTATAGAACACTTCTACGTAACAAACACCCTTTAGCAACCTGTAAACACCTACCCAGCAGTAACCGTAGGAATAAGTTATCACCTAGCAACCTGTAAACACCTGGCAACCTGTTAACACCAAGCCACCAGTAAAAACATAGGAACAAGTCACCACATCGCAACCAGTAATCACATAGCAACCAGCAAAAACCTAGCAACATGTAAACCAATATGAACAAGTAACCACATTGCAACCAATAATCACATAGCAACCAGCAAACACCCAGTGACTAGGCCACACCTAGCAACATGTCAACACATATGAACAAGTAAACACGTAGCAAACAGTACTCAAATAGCAACTAGAAAACACCTAGCAACCACTGCTACATAGCAACCGATATCTGCCGAAAACAGAAGCTACATAGTAGTCAATAACTATCAGAAACAGTATTTCCATAGAAACCAATAACAACTAAAATCAGTCGCTACATGGCAAGCTATTACTGTCTCTCAATGCAGAGCTAGTATTTTGTATGCCAACATACAAGCTGCAATAACTACTGTAGCCACAGATGGCAGCACATTTAGACAGGTGAGGAAGCCGAAGCCAATACGTCAAATAGGCCACGCCTACTTGATACAATTGCGGAGCGGGAGTGAGATCAGGTCAGAAACCCATGGCAGCCCCGTTCGTAGCCCCGTGGCTGGAAGACAGGTCAGCCGTGGGTCGCTCCACGCGCGTGTTCAATACAATTCCCCTCTGTTTGCTTCATAGTTACCATACCAAAATACTTACAATACTTACAATACTATTGACCATTAAGCTAGTAACAGCCTCTTCTGTTCATTCACTTTAGGTGACCACGTGATTCATCTTGAACTTCTGATACAGGTCAAGTTGAACCGTCCAGCGCGAGATTCAAGACTCAATTCTCATTGGCTGTCAGCATTTTCCCTCCCAGTAATGTAGATGAGGTAGATGTAGTTCTGGTTTGACCCGGGTTAAACAGGGGTATTAATGTTCACATCTGTGTTTTTTTTGTGTGCACAGATATATCGTTTATTATACTTGTAGACGGCTGAGCAATTGTTATAAATTACATTTCTGTGATTATCACATTGTGTTTCAACACTTGTCTGTTGGTTACGCGTCAGGCGTACGGTCCCTGATTGGTCACGCTTGCATGTCAACTAAGACCTCTTACTGAAAAGTAGGCGGTCCTTGATGCTAGGGCTGGGCGATATGGACCAACAGTCATTTCTCCCATAAAGACTCGATCACTGATAAGTATGAACAGGATTTATTTAAATAACGACATGGGAATATTTTGCATGGTAAATCTTTGGCATGAGCCCCGTCACTGATCCAGGGTGACGTGCGGACTCGGCGTATCCTGCCAGGACTAGCAGGGGCGGAGCCTTCCCCTGGACAAGTAGACTGAGGCCGACCTGGTGGTGGTGGGGTGGATGGAGGTGCGTCGAACGAAGACCTGAGCAGCAAAGACATATGTTAGACTACTCTTTATAGAGCAGGTGTAGGCAGGTGATTGGTAGCTGGTGATTGGCGGCCAGCCGCGCGTGATTTGAGTCCTCCTGGTAGAACTACCAGCAAGCTTACATATCTCGATATCTTCAAGCAGAATATCGATATGAGATAAATATCGATATTTGTTGACGCAATACATAGTTGCTGTTGCCGCGCTCCAACTCGTCGTTCTACATCGGTGGCGCCGCTGTGCTCTCATTTCCAGCCTGCCTGCGACGCTGTGCTCGTTAACCTGCTGAGGGGGGGAGGGGGGAGTTACCGTTATTATTATAGCCTACCTACCTACCGTTTGGATTTACCGTTACTATTCCTACCGTTCGGAATTGAATAAAGTTTGCTGGTTGACTAAACCGTGGACTAGACACTGCCTCCGCCTCGTATTTGAGAACATTACAATATATTATACAACGGGGGACCTAAATCCAGCGATCTGATTGGTTCCCAACTGTTGTATAATGAGCGTATACATAACTGCTATGACGCCCGATCATTTTGTGAAAGTTTGCATATCACTCCGCGCCTGGAAGTAGAAACAGTTACAAAGTAAAACGTATGTTGGATGATGGAGAGCGTGTAAATGTTGTTACTCCGGGAGTGAGCAAGGCGATGGAGAGACTAACGAAAGCTTAGGCACACGGCGAGTGAACTGCTCCATAGGATAAATTGCCGGCGAACCGCTCTATCGGAGCCTTCTCTCGGAGGGACGCTAAAGTGTGTTGCATAGCGACCGTCGATGCATAGCAGCAGCCAGGAGGGACTACTTTTTTGTATTCTTTAATTAAACGGCTATTTCGACTTTCTTGGTTTCTTTTTAAATGTAGTGTGTCTATGACTTTCGTTTCGCCATAATAGTAACCGTTGTATCAAAGCAATAGATCACTTCAGTCAGTGGCATGTGCTCATTATACCACTGTGAAGGGGGTCGCCGGCCCTCCGCTGCGCGTCGGGGCTGGACAACGCCCCTTAACAGTGGTATAATGAGCACATACCACAGCCTGGCGTGATCTATTGCTTAAATATATAATATCACGGCCAAAAGCTGTGTGAGCCTCCGGAATCTTATGAATCTTATTATAATAATAATAATATTATTAATTTAGCTCCCGTCGGGTCGGGTTCTCCGACATCTTTGGTTCTTCCACTTCCAGACCAATCTGAAGCACAGAATTGAATTGCGACATGGAGCGACACTTGCCGGAGCTGAGCTCCGCCGGAGCGGAATCATTTTGGGACAATTGCTGTACTATCTGAATAAAAAATAATTAATGTCGAGACAGCTTAAGATTCTGGGTCGCTGCACGCATTTCTGAGCACGTTGGGGCTGCTGCAAGTGATGGAAGAGGTTGGTCGTAGGCTGCTTGACCCTTTAGTTGCGACAGATTTGAAGTGTTCTCTACAAAAAACCTGATTCTATCATTCATCAGACACCTTGTACCCAAAACATCGCCAAACTATGGAGCCATTTGTCTTCTGCTTACATACAAGCTCCTCTGAGCCGCGTTTGCCAGCGGACTCGATGTTTCACGCCGTAGGGGGATTTAAAAGAGTGACGTGAGTGGAAGGGTGGCCGGGCCGCGTGTGTGTGTTAGCCGGAGGCAGAGCGGGAGAGAGATAAGCAGAGTTACGAAATAGCAGGCGGCAGTCGCGGTTCGAAACTGCTGTTATTTGGATAAAATATGCTGTACTTTCAACGCAAATGAAACTAAATCAATGTTGTGATGTTGACGATAGCGTCTCGTTCCATATCCCGTTGGAAAAATATCGATATATTTCAAATATCGATCGCCCTGCCCTACGATGCCGTTAATCAATGCTGTGTCCCAGACTTTCTGTTGAGACAGGACACAGATGCGCTTCCAGATCTTACTAGCACTGGGATAACAAAGAGATGGGGAGGGGCAACCGAACAGAGGAGGGGGCGCTACTGAACAGAAGGTAGGGGCAACTGAACAGAGGGGGAGGGGCAACTGAATAGAGGGGAGGGGCTACTGAACAGAGGGGGAGGGGCAACTGCACGGTAAGGGGAGGGGCAACATAACGGAGGGGGGAGGGGCTACAGAAAAGAGGGGTAGGGGTTACAGAAACGAAGGGTAGGGGCTACAGAACAGAAGGGTAGGGGCAATAGAACAGAAGGTCAGGGGCTACAGGACAGAGGGGGAGGGGCAACATAACGGTGGGGGGAGGTGCTACTCAAGAGAGGGGGAGGCTTTCTTGAACTGAGGAGCCATGGGGCAGAGGGGAGAGGGGCTATGGAGCAGAGAGGGAGAGTGCTATGGAACCGGGTCAGCCATTTTAGATGGTTGCAGACTGAGAGAAGAGGGAACAGCTTGTCTCCTTGTGTCTTCAAACACAGGAAGGTACGCTTTAGGTCACATTAGACAGTAGGTGTTTGAGAAATAAGATGCAGGAGGGACCAGTGTTGGGATGTTATTGCTAGTGTTAAAGGTACATTTGGTTGGATTTAGTGGCAAGCAGCGGCGAGGTTGCAGGTTAGAACTATGTAGAGCTGGTTGATTTATAACCAGAAGGTTGCTAGATCAATCCAGCAAGTTCATCGAGTGTCGAGCAAGATATCTAACCCTATCCGCTACCGACGAGCTCGCCTTGCATTGTTTTGTGAATGTGTGTATAATTGGTTAGAAAAGCTTGGTTCGAAAAGCTTTGCCCTAAAATCTAAAAATGTGTCCTGTACTGACCTGTTAGGTGCCAGTAGGTACTTCCAAAAGGCTGTCATCGACAAATATTACTCTGTTACTCCGAAAAAGCCGTTATTACCATTCCGGGCTACTCTAGAAACATGGCGGTATAATATTGCAGGCTCATTGGATAGTAAGCCCTTTGTAGATTTAAAGGGGTCACTTTAAGGACCGAAAACACAACAATTCTCATTTTCATGGGAGTGAACATTTCTGCCAAGTTAATTGCCACCAAATAATAGGGCTGGCCCGAATGCCATTTTTCAGGCTTCGAATACTCGTTGGTTTTTCCGAGCGAATATTCGAATACTCGTTCCAGAAAAAAACACCATCAAAAACAACATTAATAATCCCTATATACTCCCTGGAACAGATTTTGACAGTATCTGCATATTTTGTTGAAGATTTAATAGCTTTTGAACGTTAATTAGTAGGCCTAAATAGGTTGAAGTCCCTTCGTTTTTCCCCGTGAAAGCGAACAGCTGTTGCTCCGTTCCTAATCAGCTGTTCTCTGCCATCTCGGCCCTTACGGGAGCTTTTCAATTCATCCTGGAACGTGCATCTTTTCAGGGAATTTGTACAATAAATCCATAACAAATAGAGAATATTGATTGTCTTATGTGTCCATATTATATCCATTATATTGACCGGGTATTCCCAAGACGCTCACGCTCTGCAGCAAGCCAGTCACAGTTGATTGGCGCGGCGCTGTACAGCGAACGTAAACAAACAACTAAGCTAAGGTTTTAAGTATTACTTTTCCTCCAGAGATCCCGCTAATGTTGTGTTATAAAGTAAAGGGAAACAAGATATCAATTCTTCCTCCACCTCTCTCGCTTCTCTGCTGGGTGTCGCTGACGCAGTGTTTCCCACACATTGACGAGACTATGGCGCCCCGCCATAGTCTAATTTCGGCCGCCATAGTCTCTGCGTGCACATGAAGTTTTTTTTTTTTTGCTCAGACGAAGTTCTTGTCGCTCTCATTGGGATTGCATGAGAGCACGAAGTTCGGCTGTTTGCCTGCGATTCGGCTTTGTGCCGAATAGCCTTCTGCAGCCGAATCCAAGTTGGCAATCCTTGAACTTTATTTAAATGAGAGTCTGGTGAATCGTGATAAAAGCCAATCAGTTTAGCGTGCATGTGCTTACGTTGCAGAGGGTCTTGAGTTGTCTAAAAAATAGAGAGAGCGCGACATTCGGAATTTTGCATTAACGTATGAGCACTACCTTAACGGCATCCATGATCAGTAAGTTAACTAACTGTGAACTGTTTGAGAACATAGAACTCCGTTTGACCAAGTGCACACGCAAACATAAAAACTGAGTTTCTGAGTTTTTATAAATGATCGTTTCCCATGATAAAAACTCTGTTTTCGTGTAGCCTAAATGAAAGGGCAAAACGTATGAAAACATGTGTTTTCCCATTGTGTAAACGGGGGGTTTATACAAATGTATAGCCTATGAAACGATTGAGAAGGTGACATTTAGGCCACGCCATTGTGTTTAAATAGGCGTACACTGAAAAAAGAAGATTGGCCATCTGTTGTGTAGAATGTATATCTGCAGAAATATACGCCAAGAACGGCTAAAGATAATTCCATAATTTATTATTTCATCTGAATGCAACGTGAGCTGCAGCAATAGTGCACCACAACTCAACAAATACAAAGTCCATAATCAATACCAAGGAATTAGTTCTTTGTTAGTGTTAGTTTACTATTAGTAGGCAAACCACCGCGCATGTCCGGTTGAATGCCCCCCCCCCCCCATAGTCTCCAAAATTTCTGTGGGAAACACTGTGACGCTTATAGTTTGCCTCCCTCGCTCTGGTAACGTCGCGTACGTGAAAAAAAAAACAACAAAGCTCAGAATACTGATTTAAGCTTCGAATACTAATTTTCCGAACGAGTATTCGAATATTCGAATAATTGGGACGGAACGGAGAATGTGCCATCCAGAAAGACGTGCTTCTCTCCTGTTGGCTAGGGGCCTATATTGAAAACATAGATTCGGTAGAGAAACCCAACCTGTTAGGAAACATTTTGGCACTGAGCCCGATAAAGAGTAGCCTGGCTCCGCCCGTCTCAATTTTAATTTCCCTTCAGTACTACTTCCCGGTCTGCGGTATGTTAGTGGGTTTTCTACGTTCACATTTTTTGCGTCCATTCAGCAAGCAGAGGGAGTGGCTGAGAACAATGGCGTTATAGTCAGCTCTCGTTGACGGACATCTTCATGGACAGTGTTTGGTTTGTTTACAGCCTGCGTGCAACGTGATTCCCAGCCAAACGTTAGCGATTGGTTATGGCAGATCCAGAGTGCCACTGGGCAGATCCAATAGTTTTAAACTTCAACAGACTTCAACAGAGACCCAATTGAGTAGGTCCAGACTCTCTATGCAAATGAAATGAAGTACGAGTCTGGTAGGGAACGCCGAAGAATTTGGTCGAGGCAGTGTGCAGCATTTCCACCAAGAAATTCAATATCACTCGAGGAAACACTACAAATCTAGAATGTAGTGCTAACTCTATTTCTATCCTCTAGCTAAAGATGATACTCCGTAGTGCTAACTATTTTATTATCAGCTAGCTAAAAATGATACTCCGTAATGCTATCTATTATCCTCTAGCTAAAGATGATACTCCGTAATGCTAACTATTATTATCCTCTAGCTAAAGATGATACTCTGTAGTGCTAACTCTATAATTATCCTATAGCTAAAGATGATAGTGCTACTCTTATCAGCTAGCTTAACATGATACTACCTACTTCTAACGCTATTATTTATTACTCTAGCTAGGGTTGCCGCGGTATACGGTATTACCGGTGTTACCGGTGTTGAGGCCAACACCGTTTACTCGGTGATGCACACTGGCAACACCGAGTTGTTATTTATTTTTTCCAGTAATAAAAAAAATGAATCTGTAAAAATGAATAATATAATAAGAAAATAAAAATGTGTAAAACAGGCCATAGTTCTGCTCTGTGTGGAAGAGAATTGGCTCGCCGAGAATTGGCTCGCCGAGAATTGGCGCGCTTCCTTACAAGACCGGTAACCATAGCAACGCCAGTAAACAAACCCCGCGAAGCCCAATCCCTATGAGAGCTCCCCGCGCTACGTCCTTTCGGAGGCACACAGAGCTTTTGGCCGTGAAATGATATATACAATTATATCATACTATTATATATGGAACGTTATAAAACACTGTCCCCGAGAATTGGCGCGCTGCCAGACGCTGTCACCGAGCGTGAGAGGAGAGTTGACGGAGAAGATGGCGGTTGACCTAGTTTCAACGTTTATACCGTTTATACTCGGTAATACCGGTGTTGACACGAGTGTATTACTCGGTGTGAAAATGTCCACACTGCGACCACCCTAACTCTAGCTAAACATGATGTTGCCTAGCGCCAGTGTTGGGGTAGTTACTCAAAAAAAGTAATTAGTTACTTATTACTAGTTACTTCGGTAAATTGTAATGAGATTACTTTACTAGTTACTGCATTTGAAAAGTAACTTCACTACTTATTACTTTACTTTCCAGTTTTAATTTACTGTAGATACATGGACAAACATGATCACTTCGTTTTTATTGTATAAATCGATACAAAATAGCATATAAAACCATATGAAAGGCTGAATGAACCTGATCTATTCTGCAAGCTATGACCTCATAAGTGTGTCTTCCTCTCACCCTCTTGCAGGCAAGAGCAGCCTTCTCAAGTTTAAAGTAATGCTGTCTATCCAGTGCACCGTCATTCCTAAGTAACTTTTGTTGTTGCTGGACCAAATGTCCACGGTTGTGGACACAAGATCCAGGGAGGACTCAAAATTTATTTGAGCTTCGATTCCATGATGTCGGTATAACACTTGTTCAGGTAATGGGAAAACGTTTTCCTGTCAGATGTTGTGTTGCGAGTCGTGGGTTATTTATGTAGTATTTTTCTAAATCTGGGCGATTCAATAGTCGACAGGGGAAGCATGTCTTCTACAATGAACCCTGCAACCAGCCGGTCTTTCTGTGTCACCTGCTTCTGCGGTCCAACACTTGAACACTCCTTCGCACAAGCAGCTACATAACTTAAATCGATCGCTATGGCAACGTGCCGAGGCAAGCCGGCGCTGCAGACACACAGGCAGCACGCATGCACGCACCACAACAGATCACTTTACACGCAGGCAATCACGGCTTGGGTAACGCAGGAAAGCGCGTTACTATAGTCTAGTAAAGTAGTGTAGTTACCGATATTTTAAATGCCTAGCACCAACACCAATGGTTTTCCATTTTCCTGCCCCTAGCTCTTTTGTTAAATGAGCTAACCCTCTGACCTGGTATCCTCTCTTGTTTTCACATATTTGAATTTGCATAACCTAATGGATTCTGCTTTTCCTAATTAAAAAGGACAACCAAAAGTATGCATTGCAGGCGGCCAATGAATCGCGATAAAACTCACGTCGATTACGACGATAAGCATTAGACATAAATGCTCGATATTAAATAAATAAAGTAAAAAATATATATATATTTACATTATTTTCAATAGGTTACAAGGCAAGCTACCTTATATCTGTTCTGTTGTTCTGTTGGAAGCCGATAAAACGCGTTTGTGAAGTTAAATGTGATTAAGTGTTCCCTTATCACAAATATGGTTATAAACAAAGAAGTATGGTTTAACTAATGAACACTCTAGTTTCTTCAGGCTGCAGCAGTATCAAATCATATATCGTGATTAATATCGATATCGATCAATATCAAAAAAATAATCGTGATAATATTTTTCGCAATATCGCCCTGATATTGAACACGGCGACAGACCTAAAATGAAATCTTACGATGCGTGTTGTCTCCGTGCCACGCTGCGCTGCCTGACGTTGCAATTCCTTGCTGATCTGGTGTGCGAACCGCTCGACAGTGAGGCTCTGCCCTTACTTTACCGTGTCAGACTCGGACCTAGAGTGGATCCTAAGCCCTGGGACTTCCTCCCCACAGCGGATGTGATATTGTGGCGACCAGGTAGAGCTGTCTGCCTGGCTCCCTGCAGTGTGGCCAGTTTAGTTCGTCTAGCTTATTTTCCCCTCTTCGACCAATCAATTGGTCGAAGAGGGGAAAATAATAAAAAATATTAAAAATTATGAAAATAAGGGGAAAATCTCTTCGACCAATCGATTGGTCGAAGAGAAGGTCGAATTTCAGTCTGACAAGTTTTTCTTTGATTACCACGGCCGTACATTTTCCTTCACTATACTAAACTATACTATACTAAACTAAACTTTCATTTGGTTGACTTGAGCTGTTCATCCAATGTCCTGGCCTTCATGAAGCAGCCAGAGCTCTTAAACAAGGAGCTCCTAGTAACCGTAGCCTGACGGGAGAGGGACTGCAGTACCGTGATGAACAGAGCTCCATAAAGACATCTAGTAGGAATCTTTGTCTATTTCAGCGGTCAATCGGCTATTCACTAATATTGTGCACATAAAACATTCTACTTGTTATTATGAATGCAAAGTTATTTGCAGATACACGATGGATGGTTGTGATAAGAGACCTTTTTAAAATAGTGCCACTAGCAGTGAGGCTACCCGATGTTGATTGCTTAGTCGCCTCATGAATATTTAGCATCAAAGTTGCTGTAGGGGAAACTTAAGTGCTATAACATGAGTGAGTGAGTGTAATCTGGTTGAAATGGCCAAGCCATCCATCAGCTATTCTTCAGTGAAATGCTATGGGAGACTATGAAGCAATTTAGAATTTAGAGCTAAATGTGATGCTACCTAGAGCTAGCCCTACTATTAGCCGCTTGATGAACATGATGCTACCTAGCGCAAGCTCTATTGTTATCATCTCTCTTAATGTGATACTTCCTAGCGTTTCGACTACAATGCAAAATCCCATGCATCGTTGCTAGTGACTTCCTGTGTTTTTAGCTTCCAGATTCACTGCAATACCCTACTCAATTGTTTCCTTTTTTCCCTTTAGTCTGCACCTAGCCTCTTCCCATCGGCAAATAGTCGCTAACCACCAAACATTTTGTGTTTATTAAGTTGTCAATGTTCATCCCTTTCTGGGTTAAGCTTTTTCCCTGAAAAGCCCCTTCCTTTGTTTATCTTGTCATTGACCAGCTATATTGTATAGCTGTAGCTTTTTCAACAACTAAATAACTAGATTTTGAGTTGGCTAGGCTATGCATGCATCCAAAGTGGTTAACTACATCCATATAACTATGATTATCGCCCTGTTATATGCAGACCAATTCATGATGATACATGAAGGTGCTTCAAGCCAAAGTTTCCTTGAACCGCCGACGTAAAGATGGGCGTCATGACGGTGTGCAGTTGTATCGCAAGGGCTGGCCCGAATGCCATTTTTCAGGCTTCGAATACTCGTTGGTTTTTCCGAGCGAGTATTCGAATACTCGTTGCAGAAAAACACACCATAAAAAACATTAATAATCCCTATATACTCCCTGGAACCGATTTGATGACAGTATCTGCATATTTTGTTGAACTTAATAGTTTTTGAACGTTAATTAGTAGGCCTAAGTAAGTTGGAGTTCCTTCGTTTTTCCCCGTGGAAGCGAACAGCTGTTGTTGCGTTCCAAATCAGCTGTCCTCTGCCATCTCAGCCCTTACAGGAGCTGTCATGCCAAATTTGTACCGGCTGCCAAATTTGTACCGGGCGCGTCATCCATACGTAATCCTTTCCAAACCTGCCTGGCAACAGATGATCACGTCGTCCGTTGCCGGGCAGGTTTCAAAAAACATTCGCGCTCATGTTGCCAAAGACGGAATAACATAATACAGTTAACGGATCGCTAGATAACACTTGTTTTTACCTTATATTTGTATTGTATTGAACTGTTTAATCAAATTTAGCTAGTAAACTGAGTGTTTAAAGCGGGTTTCAAAAAACATTCGCGCTCATGTTGCCAAAGATGAAATAACATAATAAAGAAAACGGATCGCTAGATTACACTTGTTTTTACTTTATATTTGTATTGTATTTAATTGTTTCATCAAATTTAGCAAGTAAACTGAGTGTTTAAAGCAGGTCAAGGACGAAATAGCACAATACAGATAACGGATCGCTAGATAGAAGGTTTGCGAATGTTCGTGAACCTTTCACGTCATTGGACGACGCGATCATCTGTTGCCAGGCAGGTTTGGAATGGATTACGTATGGATGACGCGCCCGGTACAAATTTGGCAGCCGGTACAAATTTGGCATGACAGAGCCTTTCAATTCATCCTGGAACGTGCATATTTTCAGGGAATTTGTACAATAAATCCATAAGAAATGCAGAGTATTGATTGATCTTATGTGTCCATATTGTGGCGAGAAGGACGAGACGGGAGCCCAGGTTAAGTGATGACGCCCCTTGTGCCCCATACACCGCACGACTACGAGCGCTGCCTCTATTTAACACGACACACAACACAGAGCGCACCGCACACCCAACCAACAGACATGTAATGTAATTCTCGGTAACGGTGGCGGCAACACTACACACAACAAGTAGACACTCCACAACACACAACTACACTCTACCGAGCACACACCCCAAACCCGTTAACCCCAACACAAAAATACAATAAAACCCCTTTTCCCCAACCGGCATCACGGATTCTCAGAATCCCCGGTGCGACCCCCGTAGGAGTCGCCACAATATATAAGACGCTCCCGCTCTGCAGCAAGCCAGCCACAGTTGATTGGCGCGGCGGCGGTGCTGTACAGCGAACTTAAACGAACAGCTAAGATAAGGTTAGCATTTCGCTAAGCATTACTTTCCTCCCGAGATCCCGCTAATGTTGTGTTATAAAGTTAAGGGAAACAAGATATCTATTCTTCCTCCACCTCTCTCGCTTCTCTGCTTGGTCTCGCTTGGTTTCCCTCCCTCGCTATGGTAACGTCACGTAGCAAATAGCTACGTGGAAAAAAAAAAAACAAGCTCCGAATACTGATTAAAGCTTTGAATACAAATTTTCCGAACGCCAGCCCTACAACGTTGGTATCCAACGTTTTGGATACCAACTTTCTCTAAAGGAGTGATAGCCTACTTTTAGTCACCGAACAGGGAAACAAAGTCTCCAAAAAATTTAAGTATTAAAGAACACTTCAAATGCTGATCATAATCCCCCTCATCCAGAAATACTTGGATTAAAAGTGTGAAACTATTATTTAATCCTCTAAATACTTAATTATTTTGGTGAAAGGACAGAGCATATACTGTCTTTTTGGTAGAAAATAACTGAATTCTATCACAGTATGACCAACTTGATTGCTACCCGCCAACAGGCGACATCGAAGCCGAGTGGCTTGCAAGACACACTGCCAGGTGTTTCTCGTGGTTTGCAGAACACACTGCAGAAGGATTCTCGTCCTGCACCTTATATACCCAATATTGTTTTCCCTTTTTGCAAGTCATCCTCCAAGACTTGCATAACATGTCCGACGATACAGATAACGTATAGAGAATAGCATGTTCGATGGGTTCAAGGTCCTGTGTTTACGGTGCAGTTTCAATACATCCTCCTGACCCTATGGACCCGCCACATGGACTCAGCTCTTTATGCCCGACTCGTGTCAGACCCTACTTATAGGGGAAAGGTGACTAGATATTTTCCACCATTAATGTATTTATATGATATATAGTCCTGATAATAATCATAGTTTGCAATAGAATATAGGGTTAATTTCTTTCATATCTTCACTAAGCTTTCTAGGATTGGGACCCATCTCTTTCTCCTGCATAACTCTTAATGTAGAAAATGGATTTAGTTTGTCACATAATTGAGATGTTCTCTCTTTTTCACGCCATTTCTACTTGACGTGCCTGATGTAAAAGGACCTTGAGTCCTCTGAGGAGGCTGAATAATAATCTCTGGAGCGCCGTCACTGTGTTTTCATTGACACGAGGCAATCAACGTCGTACTAGATTCAGAAACAACCATAGAGTTCCTGTGTTGATCTCCTGGCTGACCTCACTTCCTGTCTCCCCTGTCAGGAACCGGCAGCATGGCTAACCTGCTGACCCGTCCGGCGGTGCTTCGACCCTTGACCTTCGCCATGGAGGAGAAGCAGGCTCTCCACTCGTGGAGCCGCGTCTCGTCGGCGGGCCAAAGTGTGGTCCTGGAGGCGCTGAAGATCCTGGGGCCCAAGCCTGGGCCCCCCCACCCTGGCACCCCAGCACAACTCGGCACCAGAAGGTCCAACAGCACCCAGGACCTGCCCAGCCCCCGACCCAACAGCCAGCCGGTCCTGCTGGCTGTTGGGTCAGGGGCGGAGAAGGCCCTGGGTATGGGCACCAAGCCGCGGGGGCTCCCTAGCACAGAGGAGCTCCTGATCTTCCTGCAGGAGCTGCGGGAGGAGGGCCACAAGGCCACGGTGCTGCGCAGTAAGGACGTGTACGGCTATCGCTCGGCCCTCAGCTGCCCCCTCACCCAGGACAAGCTCCGGGCCCTTGAGAAGAGCCAGAAACCCACCGCCAAGCGGAGGGGCCGGAAGCCGCCGGCCAGGAAGAGGGATGTGCATGTGCATCCGTCCTGGAGGAAGGCCCAGAGGGGGAGCCCCCGGATCCAGGGCACCTGCCCTCCAGAGGCACCCCTCTGCCCCCCCTCGGCCCCGGTGAGCTGGACTCGGGGGCCCTGTGCTCCTCAGCCCTGCCTCAGACTGACCAACCTCCAGGACCTGCCCGGGGCCCCCACCGCCAGGCTCCAGATCCACACCAGCTGGGAGCCATCGTCGGGCCCCCACTCCAAGCAGCACCTCCCTCCTCCCCCGGCCCTCTCGGGGATCCCGCTCCACCCGTCCCAGACCAACGGCGAGGCCCCCGCCTCCCTGCTGAGACCCTGGGGCCTCTCCTGCCCCGTCCGCCACGACGGGGCCCTGATCGGAGACTCGGCCCCGACCCTCTACGGCCCACAGGCCGAGCTGGGCAGCAACGGGGTCCACGGGGCCCACCCCCAGGGCAGCGGCAGCCGCAGGGCCATGGCCAACCTGAGGAGGAAGGTGATCAAGGTGGACCACTCCCGGTCGGTGGCGGACGCCAGGCGGAAAGCCCAGAAGATCCTGCAGCTGGACCTGTCCCCCGTCATCCACATACAGCCCATGCCCATTAAGGACTACCGGCACCTCCAGTGACACTCCGCCGTCCTCCAGCCCGGGGCCCACTCCCTGGGCTCTCCCCAGGTTACTTTGGGGTTCTTCCTGGTCTCCCGTTCTCCGGACCCTGGATGTAAGGGTTGGGCGAGGCACGCAGCACTTTGGGTCGGACAGATTTGACCCTTGCTGCTAAACTCCTCATGGCTGCCCGGGTCATGGTTCTTACACGTGACCTATGGGGGTGATGTCACCTCCTAGCCTCTTTTGGAAAGTAGAATGGCTCTGTCTTCACGGCAACTCCCCATGACCATTCCAAATGATCCAAACACTTTCTAGTTTGTAGTTTTTTTTTTACGAGAATATGTTAATTTAAATTTGTTCTGAGTTCCCCAGGAAGATTTACCTGGGACTTCCTGTTGGTTTTTTCTGTGTATTTCATACTTATTTGAAATAAAAGTTCAATAAAACACATTTGAAACAATGGAAGTGGATTCAGATTATGTTGTTACCAAACCTCAGAGGGTTCTTCGTGTGGAGGCCGGAGTGGTGTTCACGGGAGAACGACCAATTCCGTTAGCTACTAGTGATGAGTAAGTGCTCGCTGGCAGTCGTTGCTATGACAACTACCCCCCCCCCCCCCCTTATTATCGAGACCAATCTGATGACTTTAACAACACTGAAGGAGATTTAATCAATCATGTGAAATATAAACCGAAATTAATTTTTTGAGTAGAACACTCAACCCTACTACTGAATTGTCGAGTAGAGTTGAATACTTAACCATATAACTGACGAGTCAAGGAGAGTAGAATACTCAACCCTAGAACTGACTAGTCCAGTAGAGCAGAATACTCAACCCTACAACTGACTAGTCCAGTAGAGTAGATGATTAGAATACTCAACCCTACAACTGACTAGTCCAGTAGAGTAGATGATTAGAATACTCAACCCTACAACTGACTAGTAGAGTAGATGATTAGAATACTCAACCCTACAACTGACTAGTCCAGTAGAGTAGATGATTAGAATACTCAACCCTACAACTGACTAGTCCAGTAGAGTTGATGATTAGAATACTCAACCCTACAACTGACTAGTCCAGTTGAATAGATGATTAGAATACTCAACCCTAGAAAAGACTAGTCCAATGGAGTAGAATACTCAACCATAGAATTGACTAGTCCAGTAGAGTTGATGATTAGAATACTCAACCCTAGAACTGACTAGTCCAGCAGGGTAGAAAAAAAGAACCCTAGAACTGACTGAGTGTGTTTGACTCCAAGCACAAAGCTTATCATTCCCATCCCCATGGTCTCTGGTGAGGCACTATGCTTGCCTCTGGTCTTTTGGTACCGTGGTATTTAGTTATAGTAGTTAGCTAGTAAGTTGTGACTACAAGAATGGCAAAGGAATTATTATTATTAGTTTATTCAGATATCCGAGGTCAACGAACATGCACTCGGGTACAAAAATATTCTGCCCAGTACGACATAGACCGACCAATGACAACCTTTTTATCTAACCAAGGTGGCTGAGACCGACCAATCACAAACAGAGTTAGTCTCCAACGGAGTAGGACTAAAAACGAGTGTGAGGAATTGTCAACAACAACAAAGATGTCTGCAGAGATGGCTGCAATCAACAGATTGTCTGTTGATTCCGTCATCTAGACAGTATCAAACGATCTGGACTATATAGTTTGACTAAAAGAAAAAACAACGACAACATTTAAAGGAGACATATTATACCACCAGGTGTGAGTGGAATTAGCCTTACAAGCCGTTTTGAAAATCTGCCCCATATGACATCACTAGTGGGCATGTCCACCTAGATCTGTGCTGGATAGATGAGCATCTCTTACTTCAGTCCACTGGGTAGTTTGGTAGACTGATCTAGCCAGCACAGATCTAGGTGGACACGCCCACTAGTGATGTCATATGGGTCTGATTTTCGAAACGGCTTGTAAGGCTAATCACACTCACATCTGGTGGTATAATATATCGCCTTTAGGTTGTTAGCCAGAGTTCAAGTGCCACTGGTATGTACAACTTTAATTTTTACTTTTTTAGTCAGCAGGGCACTGCAACACCAAGACCATTGCTATAGAAGATGGTCAGATTTTATATCCAACATTATATTCACACAATGATCGCTTTAAAAACCACCAACGTAAGCAGGACTTGAACCCTAGTCTACAGAACTTCAAACTGCAGGACTTACCACTGAACCACTTAGAAACTAACTCGACCATGTCGCAAAGTCTATTTTAAATTGACTGCTGTTTAATTTGTGACATAAGATATCCCACAAATATCTTTAGTCGCACTGACACATTTGGCGTGACCTTAGACAACGGGCCAAATAGATAGTTATTAAAGTATGCATCTGTGCCCAGCCCACGCCCTACACCAGTACCATCCCCACGTCATGGCCACAGGCTGATGACTACGAAGCAGTGGGCACCCCAGCCCCCCCCCCCCCCCCCCCCCCCTGTACTGAAAGTAGCCCTGAAAATGACTGAGACAAAAAAGGGTTCAGCCGTAAACACATTATAAAGGGAGTTTCACATAATATGCTGAGCCTAAGGTTGCCTAAGTCAGACATGGCACCTTTTGCATTCCTGTTGTGACCACTAAGGGAATAAACCAAAGGGCCAGTCGCTCCAGGGCCAGATTCCACAACGCCATAGTCCCGCCCAGCTAAGTACGCAGAACATCACGGGATATGGCAGACAACTCTCAGTCCAAGCTGTGGAAAAACACAGCTCCTCCCAGAGCAATGGCTCCTCCTGCGGGAGGAGTCATCTGCATGAAGACTCACACACGCCCTAGATCGGTGGACCTTCAGAGCGGCCATCAGACGGTTGGCTTGAATCTCCCCTGTGCACACAGTCATACCTCCTGCAGCCGCTTGCCAGACGGTGCTTTCTGTCTTACTTGTATCAATAATAATAAACTCAACTGAAGCCACATCCTTGAAAAGAACACAGCAAGGTCTCCTTGGCAACACTTTTGTAGTTCAGTGGTCATTTTTGCCATTCATAGAAACGGTTTTCGACGCTGACACAGACACTCACATGCTAAGTAGCCTTACAAGGCATGAGGCATAACATGCTAAGTAGCCTTACAAGCCATGAGGCATAACATGCTAAGTAGCCTTACAAGCCATGAGGCATAGCATGCTAAGTAGCCTTACAAGCCATGAGGCATAGCATGCTAAGTAGCCTAACAGGCAATGAGGCGTAACTTGCTAAGTCGCCTAATACTTAGTAGCCTTACATGCTATGTAGCCTAAATAGGAATGAGGCATGACATGCTAAGTAGCCTAACACTTAGTAGCCTTACATGCTAAATAGCCAAATATGTCTCTAAGTCCGTTTGTAGAAGTCTGTGAGTCTGAGTTCATTGAGACAGACTACGATAACAAGATGATTTATTGGTTAAAAATAGATCTTCACATTCAAATGTACACATTTTATTTAAAAATACTTTATGGTGGAAAATTATGTCAGCTTTGCATTCTGGGTAAAATCAGCCACGAGAACAAGCTGTAGCCAATACAGATATCACCATCCATGGACAACGAGTGAGCGGGTTTTTATGTACCCTACGTTATTGTGTCGTTCACGTTTCCTCTGAATGTGAAACCAGACGCTGTTTCCTCTCGGGAGAACTTCTGCTCGGCCACTTCTGGTTACTTCTGGTTTCTTCTGGTTTCAACTGGTTCTACTGCTTCATGTCCCCCCAGTATGAAGAATCCACAAGGTCGGAGGGCTGTCCTGAGTCCTGGAAGACAAACACACAATGTAGCACATAACTAACTGACATTTAGGGCATTTAGCAGCAGTTTTATCTAAAGCGACTCACTAAGAACATTAGTCAAAAGAGAAACAACAAAATATCGCTGTCGGTACAGTAAGGCTGATCATAGAAGAATGCTACAAGTTGCTAAGTACTATTTTTAAGTGGAAGGACACACAAAATACAATAAGTGCGTACAATAAGTGCCAGGACGTGCCAAGATGCTAGTGTGTGTGTGTGTGTGTGTGTGTACTAACAGATAAGGTGTGTGTGTGTGTGTGCGTGGGTGTATGTGTGCCTTTGTTTGTGTGTTTGTGTGTAGTAACAGTGTTGGTGTTTATTTGTGCGTGTGCTACCAGATGCGGTGTGTGTCTGTGTGTAGTGAAGGTGACGCTGTGTGTGTACGTGTGTGTGTGTGTGTGTGTGTGTGTGTGTGTGTGTGTGTGTGTGTGTGTGTGTGTGTGTGTGTGTGTATGTGTGCGTGTGTGTGTGTGTGTGTGTGTGTGTGTGTGTGTGTGTGTGTGTGTGTGTGTGTGTGTGTGTACTCACAATGTTTTCGCTGTACAGAGGGTTGTCAATGGACATCATGGCCGCCGGGACGGCCTCAGTCTCGTTCTGAAACACAAATACGATGTCTCCTTTTGATGTGGCTTTAGTATGGATTAGTAGTCATTAGTCATCATCACACGCTTTGATCAATACTCTTCTGTATGATACATATACAAATATATAGGCTACATATAGGTAGGTATATATATATTTTCACCATTTTTCTTATTTTATATATACATGAATAAATTATTTTGTATATGTGTGTGTGTGTGTATCTTTTACTTTGAAGTATTGGAAGTTGAAGGGAGTCTTCTGGCGTCTCCACAGGAAGTAGCCCACCGCTCCCATCCCCAGGCCACACAACAGAAGAGCTACCAAGATGGCCGACACACCGCTGGAGGGGGCAGGGCTTTGAGATGAAGTGGCCATGGCCTGTCACACACACACACACACACACACACACACACACACACACACACACACACACACACACACACACACACACACACACTGGAATTAACATGGTTGATAGGTTAACCTGGTTATAAACAGCACTGTTATCGTTTCTTAGAGACTTAAAGCCAAGCCCAAAGGCACTGCAGAGAACTCCTGGTTATTTTGGGAATCCTATGGGTTATGCTCGGAGAGAGAGACCAACTGGTCATACTGGGAGACCTACTGGTTGCACTGGGAGAGAGAGACTCACTGGTAAGGTTAGCAGAGAGAGACGTACTGGTTACACTTGGAGAGAGAGACTTACTGGTACGACTATGAGAGAGAGACCTACTGGTAACACTGGGAGAGAGAGACCTACTGGTAACACTGGGAGAGAGACCTACTGGTAAAATTGGGAGAGAGAGACCGGGGTGGGGCTTGGAGACACCTACCTGTGGGGGCGGGGCTTTTAGAGACCTACCTTTGGGGGCGGGGCTTGGAGAGACCTACCTGTGGGGGCGGGGCTCGGAGAGACCTACCAGTGGGGGCGGGGCTTGGAGAAACCTACCTGTGGGGGCGGGGCTTGTAGAGACCTACCTGTGGGGGCGGGGCTCGGAGCGGGGCCTGAATCACGTGGATGATCCCGTTGGTGGCGGGAACGTCCCAGTCCAGCAACAGCTGCTGGTTCACCAGTTTATCACTCTGCCAGAATAACCAATAACCTGGTCAATAATCTGATCAATAACCTGATCAATAAACTGGTAAATAAACTGATCAATAACCTGGTCAATAAACTGATCAATAAACTGATCAATAACCTGGTCAATAATCTGATTTATAACCTTGTCAATAAACTGATCAATAACCTCATCAATAACCTGGTCAATAAACTGATCAATAACCTGGTAAATAATCTGATCAATAACCTGGTCAATAAACTCATTTATAACCTGGTCAATAAACTGATCAATAACCTGATCAAAAACCTGATCAATAACCTGGTCAATAAACTGATCAATAAACTGATCATAACCTAATCAATAATATGATAAATACCCTGATCAATCAACTGATCGGAGACAGAGTGAGTGAATGAGTGAGTGAGTGAGTGAGTGAGTGGGTGAGTGAGTGAGTGACTGAGTGAGTGAGGGTCACCTGGTTGTTGCCGTGGGTAACGATCAGATTGGCTCCCAGCCAGGTGCGGACCTCTTCCTGGTGTTGGAGGTCCTGGTAGAGACGCCTGCTGTGATTGGCTGAGACATGATACTCCAGGTCTCTACCTGACAGAGTCTACACAAACACACACACACACACACACACACACACACACACACACACACACACACACACACACACACACACACACACACACACACACACACACACACTAATTACACTGGTAGTTGTAGTGGCAGTCAAACTAGTACTTGTAGTCGTCCTGTTAGCAATACTGGAAGTTGGACTTGTACTCAAACAGGTAGTTCTACTGTTAGTTGTAGTGCTAGTAATACTGGCAGTTTTACTGGTAGTTGAAATTGTAGTTGTACTTGTAGTTTTACTGGTAGCTTTACTGGTAATTATACTGGTAGTTGTACTTGTAGTTCTACTGGTAGTTTTACTGGTAGCCTTACTGGTAGTTTTACTGGTAGCTTTACTGGTAGCTATACTGGTAGTTATACTGGCAGTTGCACTTGTAGTTCTACTGGTAGCTTTACTGGTAGTTCTACTGGTAGTTGTACTTGTAATTTTACTGGTAGTTATACTGGTAGTTCTACTGGAAGTTCTACTGGTAGTTCTACTTGTAGTTGTACTGGTAGTTGTACTGGTAGTTGTACTTGTAGTTGTACTGGTAGTTTTACTGGTAGTTTTACTGGTAGCTTTACTGGTAGTTATACTGGTAGTTGTACTTGTAGTTGTACTGGTAGTTTTACTGGTAGTTTTACTGGCAGTTGTACCAGTACCTGATTGGTCAGGAAGCCGTCGTTGTGAGGAACAAAGAGCATGACATCAGATCCTGCGCTGGACAGGAAGTCAAGCAGCTCTCTTCCTTTCACCGACAACCCGCTGTAATCCAGGATGAACTACAGACAGACAGGTAGACAGAGAGACAGGTTCGTAGGTAGACGGAAAGACAGGATGAACTTCAGACAAACAGGTAGACAGAGAGACAGGTTGCTAGGTAGGTAGACAGACAGACAGACAGACCGACAGACAGACAGACAGACAGGTAGGGAGGTCGGGAGACCTGAAGAAAGACAGGTCATTGCAGTACTCTAACCTAGTATCTGAAGTTAACCCTCTCTAACCTAGCATCTGAAGCTAACCCTCTCTAACCGGGTGAAGCTAACCCTCTCTAACCTAGTATCTAAAGCTAACCCTCTCTAACCTAGTATCTAAAGTTAACCCTCTCTAACCTAGTATCTAAAGTTAACCCTCTCTAACCTAGTATCTGAAGTTAACCCTCTCTAACCGGGTATCTGAAGTTAACCCTCTCTAACCGGGTATCTATAGCTAACCCTCTCTAACCGGGTATCTATAGCTAACCCTTTCTAACCTAGTGAAGCTAACCCTCTCTAACCTGGTACCTATAGCTCACCCTCTCTAACCAAGTATCTGAACCTAACCCTCTCTAACCTGCTGAAGATAACCCTCTCTAACCTAGTATCTAAAGTTAACCCTCTCTAATCTGGTATCTATAGTTAACCCTCTCTAACCTAGTATCTAAAGTTAACCCTCTCTAATCTGGTATCTGAAGCTATCCCTCTCTAGTCTAACCTGGTATCTGGAGCTAAACCTCTCTAACCGAGTATCTGAAGTTAACCCTCTCTAAACCCAGTATCTACCTTCTCTAACCTAGTATCTAAGGCCCCGTCCACACGGAGCCGATTTTTGGTGAAACCGCCTTGTTCACACTACATGCGTCCGTCGGCGGATGGCCGAGGGCGTGTCTGACGTAGACGCATACTGCAGCCAATCAAATCGCCTCCCTCTAAAGCCGGACACCGACGCGAAACGGAGGTGTCTTGCTTCGACCTGAAGGGGCTTATTTTCGATAATGAGCAGCTACTTGCCAAACTAAAAAATAACTTCACAAGGTGTCTATTTATTTACAATTAATTTGTTACAATTCGTAGTGTTGATAAGCAGGGCAATAGTTAGCCAAAGTCGTTGACGTCGCTTAATCTGACTGTAGCATTTTATGCTACAGTCTGTAAGAAGCAACGGTAATGGACCGTACTAAACGCCCTATCCATTGTATGGGTCTGTAAAATGCTAATCAAATCAAATGTATTTATTAAGCACCTTTAATAAAAAGGTAAGGGGTTGGGGGGAGATCTTATGTTTTATTTATGTTTTTGTCATGCCTGTCTACGCTTCAAACTTGTGCATATTGCAGTAAATATTCAACAGTGGCCCCTGGGGTCCCACTTTTCGGTGGGTCGCAGAATTCGGTGTAACACCGGCACGGCCCCCCCCCCCTCCTCAATAACTTTAAGAGACCCCCACAGAGATGGTATCATCACTCGAACCCTGCCCGGGCCCCACCAGCTGGGGAACGTCAGAGTTGCAGTTACATTTTTTATTTATCATTTTATTTGTATTCTTTTTGTAGATTTAAATAAAGCCCCTTGATGAATTTAATTACTAACTGTACATTAAAAAGTGTTTCTGCTCAATTTAAAAGGTTGAATCTCCTCGTGACTGAATGTTTGTATACAGCGTGCAGGCTGTATGCCCCCAGGGTTGATGCGCTCCACTTTTTACTGTGGAGAACCAACGCCTTGAATATTAAAACGTTTCTATAGCTCGATCCGGTTTCGCAATGACTCCGTCTTTACAGAGATATTCCTGAACCGCTTTTGCCCGTTTCGGCTCCGTGTGGACGGGGCCTGAAGCTAACCTGACTAGTGTTATTGTTAGCGGAGGCCTCCTACCTTGTAGAATCGGCTGAAGTCTTTGTTCATTGCCAGGACGTTGATAACAGCGCCGTTACAGAATCCTCCATCTCCCACATAACCACTGTTACACACACATGACACATCTACACACACAGACACAGGCACACACAACCACACACATGCACACACACACATTACATTTGTTTTCATTTAGCTACACAGCGTTTTTTCATTCACAGTCCCCGTTTACAAAAGCGTCGGGAATCTTTCTTCAAATCGCGACCATAACATCGTTGTAGTATCGAGGGAAAGAGCGATGTTATCTCCGTCTAACAGCGGGAACATTTTGAATCATTCCATTAATTTGGAAGTACCTACTGGCAAGTACAGGCCACCTTTGCCTCTCCCACGTCATTAATGTAAGGCTGAGGGGCGGTATAATTAAGCAATAGATCACGCCAGGCTGTGGTATGTGCTCATTATACCACTGTTAAGGGGCGTTGTCCGGCCCCGACGCACAGCGGAGGGCCGGCGACCCCCTTCACAGTGGTATAATGAACACATGCCACTGACTGAAGTGATCAATTGCTTTTATACAACGGTTACTGTTATGGCGAAACCAAAGTCATAGACACACTACATTTAAAAAGAAACCAAGAAAGTCAAAGTAGACGTTTTATTAAAGAATACAAAAAAGTAGTCCCTCCTGTCTGCTTTCAACATGCACGACGGTCGCTATGCAACACACTTTAGCGTCCCTCCGAGAGAAGGCTCGGCTAGAGTGGTTCGCCGGCAATTTATCCTATGGAGCAGTTCACTCGCCGTGTGCCTAAGCTTTCGTTAGTCTCTCCATCGCCTTGCTCACTCCCGGAGTAACAACATTTACACCCTCTCCATCATCCAACATATGTTTTACTTTGTAACTGTTTCTACTTCCAGACGCGGAGTGATATGCAAACTTTCACAAAATGATCGGGCGTCATAGCAGTTATGTATACGCTCATTATACAACAGTTAGGAACCAATCAGATCGCTGGATTTAGGCCCCCCGTTGTATAAATGGGGGATATTCAGTTGGTTGCAATTTGCAACCTCACCACTAGGTGCCACTTAATCCTCCACAAAGCCCCTTTAATCACAGTCTTAAAGGGCTTTACAGGTCACATGGGACGACACCAACCGAGGCGTCAGCTGATTACTGCTGATTATAAGCAGCTTTATTACGCCATGACAGCTGTCCTGAAAGGCAGAGCCATGGACTGGGTAGCGTGTTAGTAGTATTATTCAGAGTAGGGATGCACCGAAATGAAAATTCTTGGCCGAAACCGAAACCGAATATACTGAAACAGTTGGCTGAAAATTTTCACCATTGCATAACTCAAACAATTAAATGTCCTTTATAAACCTTTTTGTCTTGCTTTTCAATAAAAAAAATCTATTAATTATTTGATACAAAATATTTATTTAATACTGAACGTTTTCTAACATTCCAGCAGACCTTATAGCAAGAATTTAAGAACAATGTACCTTTAAATAAATGAGTAAAACAATATATATGTATATATACATATATATATATATTTTTTTTTTTATTATCAAAAATAAAAATGTTCGGTGGATGTTTTTCGGCCTTATTACTCCTTCGGCCGAACCTGAAAATGATGTTTTGGGCCATTTTTGGCTGAATATTTTCGGTGGCCGAATATTCGGTGCATCCCTAATTCCGAGCCATGGTCCAGATTCAAGGGACTATGAAGTGCGTCTGTCTGTCTCTCTGTTTGTCTGTCCGTCTGTCTGCATGCAACAGTACCTGTCAGTCTTTCTGTCAGTATCAGTACCTGTTGGCCTGTTTGCATCAGTGCCTGTCTGCCTGAAGCAGTACATGTCTCAGCGTCAGTACCTGTCTCTCTTTAGCGGTACCTGTCTGTCTGTATCAATACCTGGCTCTCAGTGTCAGTACCTGTCTCTATGTAGCGGTAGCTGTCTGTCTGTATCAGTACCTGTCTATCAGCATCAGTACTTCTCTGTCTGTATCAGTACCTGTCTATCAGCATCAGTACCTGTCTCTCTGTATCAGTACCTGTCTGTCAGTATCAGTACCTGTCTATCAGTATCAGTACCTGTCTTTCAGTGTCAGTACCTGTCTCTCTGTATCAGTACCTGTCTGTCAGTATCAGTACCTGTCTGTCTGTAGCAGTACCTGTCTATCAGCATCAGTACCTGTCTGTCAGTATCAGTACCTGTCTGTCAGTATCAGTAACTGTCTGTCTGTATCAGTTCCTGTCTGTCAGTATCAGTACCTGTCTGTCAGTAGCAGTACCTGTCTCTCTGTAGCAGTACCTGTCTCTCTATAGCAGTACCTGTCTCTCTGTAGCAGTACCTGTCTCTCTGTAGCAGTAGGCGTCGTATTTGCTGGAGGGTGGGACGGGCTCCTTGTACAGCACCACACCAACATGGCCGTCGCCACAGCGGGGGGAGGCCACAGTGGTTGGGTAACCCACCTTACCCCCCTCCAGCCACCCTGCTATACAGAGGTGCATCCCCAGCTAGACACACACACACACACACACACACACACACACACACACACACACACACACACACACACACACACACACACACACACACACACACACACACACACACACACACACATTTTTATAAATAAAACCTCTCAAGGCTAACCTCACAAGGTTATCCATTTAAGATTAGCTTCTTAAGGTTAGCCTCTTAGTAGTAGTAGCGTTTTAAGGCTAACCTGTAAAGCTTATTCTCTTAAGGTTAGCCCCTTGAAAATAGCCTCTTAAGGTTAACTGCTCAAGGCTAACCTCACAAAGCTAACCTCTGAAAGTTAGCCTCTTCAGGTTAGCCCCTTAAAGTTAGCCTCTTAATGTAAACTTCTCAAGGCTAACCTCACAAGGTGAGCCCCTTCAGGTTAGCCCCTTAAAGTTAGCCTCTTAAGGTACAATTCTCAGGGCTAACCCCACAAGGTTAGCCTCTTCAGGATAGCACCTTAAAGTTGGCCTCTTAAAGTAAACCTCTCAAGGCTAACATCAAAAGGTTATCGTCTAAAGGTTAGCCCCTTAAAGTAAGCCTCTTAAGGTAAATCTCTCAAGGCTAACCTCTTAAAGCTAACCTCTTAAGGTTAGCTTATTAAGGCTAATCTCTCAAGGCTAACCTCCCAATGCTAACCCCTCGAGGCTCACCTCTTAAGGTTAGCTTCTTAAGGCTAATCTATCTTAATATTGATGTATGCAATTAATTTGATTACATTTTATTATTTGACTGCCCTAACCTGTGTGTGCGTGCAAGCTTGCGTGTTTGTTTGTGTACCTGCTGTGCGTCTGCTAGCTGCTTGAAGCTAGCTAGCGTAGCGCCCTGCTGACTGCAGCCGTTCTGAGCCCCCGTCAGGTTCATCTGGTACCGGATCCCCTGGGGGGAGGGGAGGTAGAAGACCCCTGCTGTACGGGCTGCTCACACACACACACACACACACACACACACACACACACACACACACACACACACACACACACACACACACACACACACACACACACACACACACACACACACACACACACACACACACACAATATCATTATAGTTTATATGCATAACATATATTTGATATCGTATTTTGTATAATCATTTATATGGTTTATACATATACATTATACATTACATTGTTTTTATTTTAGTATTTTATAAATTGCGTATAATCCTATTTTGTATAATATCTAATAATGTCGGTCGGCTCTCCTATCTTCATAGATCAAGAAGGTCAATATGGAACCATATCCTCTCTAGATCTCCATGGAAACATGGACCATCCATCTCCGTATCACCAGTTGCCTAGCAACCGACCATGACTGGAGCCAAAATGTCCGTCTGACCCCTCCCAATGACCTAATTTAAGATGTTGAGTCCACAACATGTTCACGTCATGATACTATTCATTGGTTCACTCTGCGGCCATCTTCAACCATGAGCGATGAGGGGAGGACCGAAGCTTGTTGACAGTTGCTTAGCATTAGTAACCGATGACGACAAGCGGATTATGGTTGATGGATGGTGAATGGATGAGTGGTGGATAGATGAGAGATGAATGGATGATGGATGAATGGTTGACGGCGATTGCACCTTCCTCGAGCCACCTCACCAGGAAGTTATAGCGAACCGGCGTCATTCCCCTTTCCTCTATGAAACATCATTGTGACGAGTTGCAAGGAGAGGTCAGTCATCTCCAGGAGTCCAGGAATGCTTGTCTGGTGGTGTGCCTGGAGACATGACCTACTGGGTCGGAATGTGATCCACTCTGGATGCTGTTATCCAGCTGGATGGAGACACTGGGTGACGGGCGAATCTCTGCGAGGGCGTGTGTGCCCGTAGTGGTAATGTCACCGCACGAGCGCCTGGGACACTGGGGTACTGTCTGCGTCGGTGAGGCCCTTCCACCTCCCGGGAGACGTCCCCCGATTATTCATTTCCCTTGTTTGTGTACCCCCCCGAGGCCCAGGCACCAGCTGCTGCCGAAACCACTTTGATAGAGACACAGAAACTGAAATCCATCTCGACTGACGCCCCGAACAATCCACGTGGAGATAAGCGTTGTAATCTGAGGAAGCCGGCTGGGGGGGAGATGGTGCTCAAAGGGAAGGTTCTGCTGACTACCATGGAGACGATGATGTTACCATGGTAATGGTGGATGAGAGCAGGATGTGTTACCATGGTAATGGTGGATGAGAGCAGGATGTGTCACCATGGTAATGATGGATGACAGCAGAATGTGCTACCATGGTAATGATGAATGAGAGCATAATGTGTTACCATGGTAATGATGGATGAGAGCAGGATGTGTAACCATGGTAATGATGGATGAGAGCAGAATGTGCTACCATGGTCATGATGAATGAGACCAGAATGTGTTACCATGGTAAGGATGAATGAGAGCAGGATGTGTAACCATGGTAATGATGAATGAGCGCAGGAGGCGTTACCGTGGTAATGATGGATGAGGGCAGGAGGCGTTACCGTGGTAATGATGGATGAGGGCAGGAGGCGTTACCGCGGTAATGATGGATGAGAGCAGGAGGTGTTACCGTGGTAATGATGGATGAGAGCAGGAGGTGTTACCGTGGTAATGATGGATGAGAGCAGGAGGTGTTACCGTGGTAATGCAGGTCCTTGCAGGAGGCCTGGGCATGGCAGCCCCCGTTCTCCTCCAGGCAGCGGTCCACCGGGGGCACCACCCTCTCCAGACACTGGACTCCATTACCCACGTACCCCAGCTTACACTCACACTGACGCTGGCCCTGGTGACCAGACACAGGCTCAGACAGACAGACAGACAGACAAGCTCTCAGACACAGAGGGACAGAGAGAAAGAGACAGACAGACAGACAGACAGACAGACAGACAGACAGACAGACAGACAGACAGACAGACAGACAGACAGACAGACAGACAGGCAGAGAGAGAGAGAGAGAGAGAGAGAGAGAGAGAGAGAGAGAGAGAGAGAGAGACGGAAAGAGAAAGAGAGGGACAGGCAGAGAGAGAGAGAGAGCAACAGAGGGCGACAGACAGGCAAGCGCACGGGCAGGCAGACAGAGAGAGACCGACAAACAGACTGACCGGTCCAGTAAATTTGCAGTCGGAAAAGTCGCTGCATCCTCCATTGAGCTCCTCTATACACCTGGGTTGCACAAATAATATACATCACATACATGTGCATCTAAATCTGTCAATTCGGTATATGAACTATAGCTGTGTAGCTACCTAGTTAGCAGATGCTAGCTGATGCTAACTAGCTCCAGTGTTGTCCCTGAGGGAAACTCACCTGTTGATGGGCTCACAGGAGTACCCGTCTCCCTGGTAACCGGCCTGGCAGGAGCAGTTGGTCTGCCAACTGGTCTGGTTACAGTCGGCGTGCTGGTGACAGCCGCCGTTATACTCTGTACACAGGTCTGGAACTACACCACAAACCACTACCGTTACACAATATGACTACCGCTGCACAATATCACGACACAATATCACTACCGCTACACAATATCACTGCACAATATCACTACCGCTATACAATACCACTACCGCAACACAATATCACTACCGCAACACAATATCACTACCGCTACACAATATCACTGCACAATATCACTACCGCTACACAATATCACGACCGCTACATAATATCACTACCGCTACACAATATGACTACCGCTACACAATATCACTACCGCACCACAATATCACTACCGCTACACAATATCACTGCACAATATCACTACCGTTACACAATATCACTGCCGCTGCACAATATCATGACAAAATATGACTACCGCTGCACAATATCACTACACAATATCACTACCGCTACACAATATCACTGCACAATATCACTACCGCTATACAATATCACTACCGCAACACAATATCACTACCGCTACACAATATCACGGCCGCTACATAATATCACTACCGCTACACAATATCACTACCGTTACACAATATCACTACCGTTACACAATATCACTACCGCAACATAATATCACTACCGCTGCACAATTTCACTACCGCTACACAATATCACTACCGTACACAATATCACTACCGCTGCACAATATCATGACATAATATCACTACCGCTACACAATATCACTGCACAATATCACTACCGCTACACAATATCACTGCACAATATCACTACCACTATACAATGTCACTACCGCAACACATGGGTTTAGTGTGAGGCTGGGTTTTGTGTGAGGCTGGGTTTAGTGTGAGGCTGGGTTTAGTGTGAGGCTGGGTTTAGTGTGAGGCTGGGTTCAGTGAGAGGCTGGGTTTAGTGTGAGGCTGGTGAGAGGCTGGGTTTAGTGTGAGCCTGGGTTTAGTGTGAGCCTGGGTTTAGTGAGAGGCTGGGTTTAGTGTGAGGCTGGTGAGAGGCTGGGTTTAGTGTGAGCCTGGGTTTAGTGTGAGGCTGGGTTTAGTGAGAGGCTGGTGTGAGGCTGGGTTTCGTGTGAGGCTGGGTTTAGTGTGAGCCTGGGTTTAGTGTGAGGCTGGGTTTAGTGAGAGGCTGGGTTTAGTGTGAGCCTGGGTTTAGTGTGAGGCTGGCCAGGTACCACCCACCTGGCATTGGGCTGCAGTGGGTCCCGTTGCCCTCAAAGTGATTCCTACACTGACAGCCGCTGCCAGGAACACAGGCGGCCTCCTCGTGGCAGTGGGCGCACTCCTCTGGGAGCTGGTCTGATGGTACACTGGGGTTACACTACAGTACACACAGTATACTACACTACAGTACACACAGTACACACAATACACTACAGTACACACAGTACACACAATACACTACAGTACACACAGTACACATAATACACTACAGTACAGTACACACAATACACTACAGTACACACAACACACTACACACACACACACACAATAAACTAATAACACACACACACACACAGTACGCTACAGTACACACAATACAATACAGTACACACAACACACTACAGTACACTACACACACACATACACACAATACAGTACATTAGACACAGTACACTACACATGCACACAATACGCTACACATACACACAATACACTACACAGGCCTTGCACACATAACACAACACAAATTAGACTCACAAATTAAACACACAATACACATTGCACGTACATTTCACATTACATGAGATTTTGATAGAAAATGTCCGACCAACTGACAGCAGATGAACAATGATTGAATAATTGATTACGTGATTAATTGATCACCTAGTTTCTCTTTGCAGAGTTTCCCGTACCAGCCGGTCTCACAAGAACACTCTCCAGATCCATCGATCTCGTCGTCACAGCTGCCATGGACACACTGACACTCTGACACACACACACACACACACACACACACACACACACACACACACACGCACACACACACACACACACACACACACAGGCTCACATGCACGCACACACACATACACAAACACTCACGCATGTACACACACACAAACACACACACAAAAGCGCACACGCACGCAAACGCACACACACACGCATACACATACACACACTCACACACACACGCACAGGCACACATACACACACCCACAAACACACATGTTCACACACAAACAAATATATATTAAGCGTAAAGTATAAATACAGTAATTTACATTATATCTTTATCTGTATCCACCAAACAGTACGACACACAGGCAGCCATCTTGGTCTCACCTGTGCAGTTGTTGCCGTGGTGACCAGGCTCACACAGCTCACAGGCGCTCCCCCTGAATCCCTTGCTGCAGGTGCACGTGCCCCGCCCGTATATGCCGTCCCGACATTCACCGTGGTTACCGCAGGGAGCGGTCAGCCCACCTGGACACACTGCGACGCAACGGAGGAACCAGTACTACATCAGTACTACATCAGTACTACATCAGTACTACAAGACCAAGTGTCAGTTCTACACAACGAAGTACCAGTGTGACACTACCAAGTACCAGTACTACACGACCGAGTACCAGTCCTACATGACCAAGTACCAGTACTACACGACGAAGTATAAAGTAGAAGTGAATGTCTAGAAACAGTGAAGTATCGGCTCTATATGAAGAGGTTCATGAATGAATGTCTAGGAGCAGTGTAGTATCAGCTCTATATGAATGAATGTCTAGGAGCAGTGTAGTATCAGCTCTATATGAATGAATGTCTAGGAGCAGTGTAGTATCAGCTCTATATGAATGAATGTCTAGGAGCAGTGTAGTATCAGCTCTATATGAATGAATGTCTAGGAGCAGTGTAGTATCAGCTCTATATGAATGAATGTCTAGGAGCAGTGTAGTATCAGCTCTATATGAATGAATGTCTAGGAGCAGTGTAGTATCAGCTCTATATTAATGAATGTCTAGGAGCAGTGTAGTATCAGCTCTATATTAATGAATGTCTAGGAGCAGTGTAGTATCAGCTCTATATTAATGAATGTCTAGGAGCAGTTTAGTATCAGCTCTATATTAATGAATGTCTAGGAGCAGTGTAGTATCAGCTCAATATTAATGAATGTCTAGGAGCAGTGTAGTATCAGCTCTATATTAATGAATGTCTATCAGCTCTATATGAAGAAACCTTGGCAATCGCTTCCAAAGTGTCCCGGGCAGCACTTGGCCTTCCAGACCTCCCTCCTGCAGATCCTCATGCACAAGATGAAGGGGAAGGGATCCAGTCCCCCGCGCCTGAAGGAATGGCTCATCGGCATTGACCTATACTTGTGTCTCAAGGGCGAAGTACATGTCTTGCTTTCGCCCTGGAGGAGGAGAGCAGACAGACAGGTGTGTCAGACCGACAGGGAGAAGCCCATGTGAGGCCGACAGGTATGTCAGACAGACAGGGACACAAACAGCCGCAGGGACAGACAGCTATGTCATTCAGACAGACAGCCATGTCGTACAGACATTCAGATTTGTCAGACGGATGGAGACCTACTGTGTCTTTTGATTGGTACGGACAGCTTGGGATTGCAGAGCAGAATCCGCAGCGGCTCTGAAGAACAGCAGGAACAATGATACTCTGATTAGACAGTAATCTGATCAGCCAGTAATCTGATTAGACAGTAATCTGATTAGACAGTAATCTGATCAGACAGTAATCTGATTCAACTAGTAATCTGATTAGACAGTAATCTGATCAGACAGTAATCTGATTCGACTAGTAATCTGATTAGACTGTAATCTGATCAGACAGTAATCTGATTCGACTAGTAATCTGATTAGACAGTAATCTGATCAGACAGTAATCTGATTCGACTAGTAATCTGATTAGACAGTAATCTGATCAGACAGTAATCTGATTAGACAGTGATCTGATAAGACAGTATTCTGATTAGACAGTATTCTGATTAGACAGTAATTTGATTAGACAGTAATCTGATCAAACAGTAGTACTTTGATTAGACAGTAATTTGAATACACAGTAATCTGATTAGACAGTAATCTGATCCGACAGTATTAATCTGATTAGACAGTAATCTGATTAGACAGTAATCAAATTGAATAGTAGTTATCTGATCAGACAGTAGTAATCTGATTAGACAGTAATCTGATCAAACAGTAATCTGACTAGACAGTAATCTGACTAGACAGTAATCTGGTTAGACAGTAATCTGGTTGGACAGTAATCTGGTTAGACAGTAATCTGACTAGACAGTAATCTGGTTAGACAGTAATCTGGTTGGACAGTAATCTGGTTAGACAGTAATCTGACTAGACAGTAATCTGGTTAGACAGTAATCTGACTAGACAGTAATCTGGTTGGACAGTAATCTGACTAGACAGTAATCTGGTTAGACAGTAATCTGGTTACTGTGATCGTTTCGTTCTCCAGTCCGTCGCAGTGCGCTCCAAGGCCAGGTGGCTCCAGTAATTGGTCGATTCCGAAGGCCACGCCCTCTTTGATGACCATGAAGCGTTCCACCACCCTCGCCCCGTTAACGGTCAGATCCCCCTGCACACCAAGAGACCACTATTTGTATTATATGTGTAGGTGTGTGAATATATCTGTGGTGTGTGGGTGGGTATGGATATTTTTGTGCTGTGTGTGTGTATTTGTGTGTGTGCGGTGTGTGTGTGTGTGTGAGTGTGTATACATGTGTTTTTGTGTATGTCTACACATGGGTTTGTGTGCGTGTATGCATGCGTTTGGAAGTAGGTGTGTGTGCGTGTGTGTGTGTGTGTGTGTGTGTGTGTGTGTGTGTGTGTGTGTGTGTGTGTTTGTGTGTGTGTGTGGGGTTGTGTGTGGTCTCACCGCCAGGTCCTTGTTGCAGGTGAAGCTGATCTTGGATCCATGCATAGACCGGGCCTCAGTGACAAGCTGAATCTACACACACACACACGCACAAGCACACACACGCACACGCACACGCACACGCACACGCACAAGCACACACACACACACACACACACACACACACACACACACACACACACACACACACACACACACACACACACACACACACACACACACACACAGAAGAAGAAGAAGAAGAAGAAGAAGGAGGTCAATGAGGAAAAGGGAGGAGGAGGAGGAGGTTGTGAGGATTATATAAAAAGACGAGGAGGAGTCAGGCATGAAGGGCCATGCCCCGCCTCTGATTGGTCTGAAAAAATATATTTACTTTATATATAAATGCATATCAATATTTTTAAAAATATAAGTAACGTGATCTAATATTAAAAGGTGATGATCTGTGGGGCCACACGAGCAGGCCAAGGGCTGGTGACGCACTTCATTTGATGAGGTTTGAGATGCTAGAAGGGGTAATTGAGGGGACACACCACCAGGGGGCGACCTGGGAATGCCTTATCACGAGGCCACTGCAGCTGCCTGTGTTCAGGGGCGGGGCGGGGCGGGACGGGGTTAGTGGGCGACGCCTATGTTCAGATGTAAAACAGGTGAGCTGAGCGCATTTAGTTCATCCCTTGCAGGTTAGACACGCTCCGAAATTGTATGGTGGGTCACCAATTAACATCCATTATATTCCATAGGAGTGTTCTAAAACTTTTTCTACCAGGTTACCATCTCTAAGATATTTTTACCGCTGCGTACCCCCTTCACCGGCACAAAACATAAAAATAAATTAAAAATAAAAATAATGTTCTAATTGGCAGTGAAACATGACCATTAAAGGGGTGCATATACTACGACTTGAAGTGAGAACCATGGGCCTGTGCTTATTGCAACTGTTGGCTTATTTCTCCCCTCAAAAGAAGCACAACGCCAGGGGAGGGTCAGAGCATGTAGAGGGGAATCCAATACAATATATTCCTCCTGAAGCTGACGACATTATTGTGTTTCTGGATGTGCTTTCTTTTTCACCGAAGGAGAGAGGCATTTATCAGATCAGGCATTTCCGCCACGATTTTCTATTGTTTAGCTTTCAGGATTGAACAAAGAAGAAGAAAGTTAGCTGAGTATCCCCTGCAGTACTCCAAAGTACCCCTAAGGGGCCCACTAGTGCCCACAAAAGACACAATCCAAAAGTTTTGATTCTGTGTACACACGCCACTGCACCTGCTCACAGACTCAGGGACTGAAGCTTGCAGACCTCTGTGTTCAGGGCAGTGTGGTGATTCTGAGTGCTGAATTCGGAGCAGCATGTCAGTAGGTTAGAGGGTAGGTGTAGAAGGGTGTTGTTTCTGCGGATTTCTGTCTATTTATGATGACTTCGGAACGTGTTGTAGCAGTCAGAGAGGTGAGGAGGGGAGAGGAGAGGAGCAGAGGGAGAGAGGAGAGGAGAGGACAGGAGAGGAGAGGAGGAGTTAGTGGATGATAAGCGGTAAATGTAAAATACATGACCCACCTTGTTGACCTGACAAACCCACGTGCGCACACTCACACACACACAAACACACACACACACACACACACACACACACACACACACACACACACACACACAGACTCACACAAACACACAGCTGAATATGTAAGATGTTACTAACAAACAGAGAGACAAACCGTGAGACAGACATGTAGACAGACAGACAGACATGGAGACAGACAGACAGACATGGAGACAGACAGATAGACAGACAGAAATGCGGACGGACAGACGTATAGACAGACAGACAGACCATGTACCATGGAGGACCTCAGGATGTGGGCTTCCAGGATGTCCTTTAGCTGCTGTTTGTGTTGTGGGGCACTGAGCCAGGTCCTCCTGGCCTCCGGGAGGCGCTGCAGGGCCTCGTCTGTTGGCCACAGCATCCGGAAGGGCTGGAGGCGGGTCATACTGAGCACCGGGAGCAACCCGGAGTCCTGCTCACACATACAGTGATTCATTATCCAGCTAGGCTACTGCCATGTAACCTACAGCCAATACCATGTAACCTACAGCCATCCACTACCATGTAACCTACAGCCATCCACTACCATGTAACCTACAGCCATCCACTACCATGTAACCTACAGCCATCCACTACCATGTAACCTACAGCCATCCACTACCATGTAAGCTACAGCCATCCACTACCATGTAACCTACAGCCATCCACTACCATGTAACCTACAGCCATCCACTACCATGTAACCTACAGCCATCCACTACCATGTAACCTACAGCCATCCACTACCATGTAACCTACAGCCATCCACTACCATGTAATCTACAGCCATCCACTACCATGTAACCTACAGCCATCCACTACCATGTAACATACAACCATCCGCTACCATGTAACCTACAGCCATCCACTACCATGTAACCTACAGCCATCCACTACCATGTAACCTACAGCCATCCACTACCATGTAACATACAGCCATCCACTACCATGTAACCTACAGCCATCCACTACCATGTAACCTACAGCCATCCACTACCATGTAACCTACAGCCATCCACTACCATGTAACCTACAGCCATCCACTACCATGTAACCTACAGCCATCCACTACCATGTAACCTACAGCCATCCACTACCATGTAACCTACAGCCATCCACTACCATGTAACCTTCAGCCATCCACTACCATGTAACCTACAGCCATCCACTACCATGTAACCTACAGCCATCCACTACCATGTAACATACAGCGATCCATAATGTAACCTACAGCGATCCATTACCATGTAACCTACAGCGGTCCATTACCATGTAACATACAGCGATCCATTACCATGTAACATACAGCCATCCATTACCATGTAACATACAGCCATCCACTACCATGTAACATACAGCCATCCACTACCATGTAACCTACAGCCATCCACTACCATGTAACCTACAGCCATCCACTACCATGTAACCTACAGCCATCCACTACCATGTAAGCTACAGCCATCCACTACCATGTAACCTACAGCCATCCACTACCATGTAACCTACAGCCATCCACTACCATGTAACCTACAGCCATCCACTACCATGTAACCTACAGCCATCCACTACCATGTAACCTACAGCCATCCACTACCATGTAATCTACAGCCATCCACTACCATGTAACCTACAGCCATCCACTACCATGTAACCTACAGCCGTCCACTACCATGTAACC
>NC_044060.1:4799633-4814633 GCF_902167405.1 Gadus morhua | reverse complement strand
TGAAAGGTCGGCTGACTGCGTCACATGTCTCACCTCTAGGGTGCTTCCCTTGCAGGCTCCCATGCGGATCGCTGATGGAGAACACACACACTTGCCCTACACACACACACAAACACACACATACACACACACAAACACACACACACACATACACACAAACACACACATGCATACGTGCACACACATACACAAACAATGCATGTGCACACACAGATTGGTTTAGATTAGATTCAACTAGATGAGAATGAATCATATTAAACTAGATCAGATGATTCTAGATTAGATTAACTGTGTTCAGATTAAACTACATGAGACTAAATCCTATCCAACGACATGAGACTAGGTTTGATTAACGAGACAAGATTGGCCCTATCTTGCATCCGGCGCAATTTAATTTCTACACTGACGCACGTGTCGTTGCTAGTTTGCGACTGGCGCAGAGCGTTTTTTTCCCTCCACCGCCACGCGTCGGTAAATTAGGGAATGATCTTGCGCTACATGCTAGCACTCAAAGTTCCCTGATCTTGCAGTTTCAGAAAACAATTGCGCCACAAACCAGGAAATACCTGGTTTAAAGTCAGTGGCGCGCGTTGTTCAGATGCTATTTTAAGGGCGCATGCATAAAGTTTCTTGTGCACCTCACGCATACACTCTGCTTCTCTCATCTACATAGCCACACATTCTTGGTAAATTATTTGGGAAAGAACAGCTGATACAGCGGTAATAAGTTGTACTTTTAAATCAATGCATCTGCAAACACCGTACAGCAAACACATATTTTCATGAAAGAGACATCGTGTACAAGCCCATAACTTTTAGGATTGATGAGTACCTGATCGTGAGAAAAAATTGTTTGGCCGCGAGTGAGTGTTAAATAGAATGAATGAATGCGGGCGCACGTTTGTGTATGTGTAAAAGAATTAATGAATCCGGGCGCGCATGTGTGCGTCCATATGTTTAAACACACACAAACTAAACACGTAAGGCATAATACAGTCCATGGCAATGTAAATTAACGGGGGGACACATGCCTATTAGGAACACAAGTTGATAACGATAATGCATATAATACTGGTAAGAAACGATATTTGTTAATGTATTGAGTATATCATTAAATAGAACCACAGTTACCGCATATCAGGTGTGTGTTAAGTTTTCTTTGCCGAAAGTTATTTGAGGACTCAGTATTTCTGAAATTGTGGAAGAACATTATTCCATGTGTGAATCAGGTCATATTATTTGGCCATAAACTGAGCCATTTGACGTTTGAAATTCATGTGGTCATGCATCTGTCTCATCGGAGACTGCAAACGCGCTGTCAAAATATGAACTCGTCAGATTCAAATGCGCTCATGGCTCTTAAAGGGGATGGGAGATGGCACTCTCATTGGTTTATTGCACGTTACGCCCAAACCACACCTACGGGTAATTAGGCTATTTCAGACCAACTCTTTTTAGATTTGCGCCGGGCGCAAGAGACATTTATGCGCCGGTAAAACAGCAACATCGCCATAGAACCGCCCACAAAGCTACTTGTTCTTGGCGCTTCTCACTTGCGTTTCAGACCGTTGAAATAGGGCCAGATGAGTCTTGATTAGGGTTAACTAGACCATATGAGTCTTGGTTAGGGTTAACTAGACCATATGAGCCTTGGTTAGGGTTAACTATACCATATGAGTCTTGGTTAGGGTTAACTAGACCATATGAGCCTTGGTTAGGGTTAACTAGACCATATGAGTCTTGGTTAGGGTTAACTAGGTTAGGGTTAACTGGACTAGATGAGAGGACTCACCCTCCAGCACTCCTTCACCTTGGAACATCTGCGGCCCAACAAGTAGGACCCAGGCAGGCATGAGCACGCCGTCTACACACACACGCAAACACACACACACACACACACACATGCAGGCACGCACAGATCCAAACGCACGCACACACACACGCAGACACACACATGCAGGCACTCACACACACACACACACACACGCACGCACACACAAACACATACATGCAGACACAAACACATGCACAAACGCACACATCCATACTCACGCACAGACACGCACGCACACACACACATGCACACACACAAACACACACCACACACAAATGCAGTTAGAAAAGAACAGCTAATAGCATACAGCTATCAGAGAGCAGCTAGCAGCTTATTGCTATCACCAATGGCAGCCAGCCTAGGGCTTCACTGGAGCAGGTGCAGACGGGGTCTTACAGTATTGGGCCCGGTTCTGGTACATTCTGCGGTTCGGTCACAGCCGCCATTGTTGAACAGGCAGCCGTCAGCCTCTGAAGACACAAAGCAAGACGGCCGGGAATGGAGGACTTAGTCAGGGGAATTAGCGCGTTAGCATTAATTAATATTAGCTCTACTGTCATTTAGTGGTTGTAATGTATTGGTAGTTGGTGTTAGGTAGGGTTAGTTAGTGTAATGCAGGGTTAGTCGGTGTTAGTTAGTGTAAAGTAGGGTTATTTATTGTTATTTAGTGTAAGTCAGGATTAGTTATTGTTATTTAGATTAAGGTAGGGTTAGTCAGTGTAGTTATTGTGAGGTAGGGTTAGTTATTGTTAATTAGTGTAAGGGAGGGTTAGTTAGTGTAGTTATTGTAGGGTAGAGCTGGTGAGTGTTAGTTATTGTAAGGTAGGGTTAGTTGGCGTTAGTTATTGTAAGGTAGGGTTAGTTAGTGTAGTTATTGTCAGGTAGGGTTAGTTAGTGGAGTTATTGTAAGCCAGGGTCAATTAGTGTAAGTTAGCGTATGGTAGGGTTAATTAGTTGAAGTTAGTATCCGGTAGGGTTAATTAGTGGTTGCTATCAGTTAGGGTTAGTTAGCAGTAGTTAGTATCCGGTAGGGTTAGTTAGCGGTAGTTAGTATCCAGTAGGGTTAGTTAGCGGTAGTTAGTATCCGGTAGGGTTACTGAGTCTGGTAGAGGTACCTAGACAGACCACTCCGTCCCCGAAGTAGCCGTCCTTGCAGTTGCAGGTCCTCTGCGTCGGGGACGCCCGGGCGCACACGGCGAACCTGGAACAGCCTCCGTTCGCCCACCCACAGAGGTCCAGCTCTACGGGGACACAGGGTAGACCTCAGGACTCTCTAGACCCAGGTCTCTCTAGACCCAGGTCTCTGTAGAGCCAGGACTCTGATCCACAGAGTCTGTGAACATTATGCACTCTGGCGGGGGCCAGCATCCTGGGTTCCCCTGGACCGCACTACGTCGTGGTTGATCCCTTACTGATTTTCCTGCTAGCACTCTGCTAGCTGTATGTGTTAGCATCAATGTGTTGTAAGCTGTGTGTTTACCATGTGTAAGCTATGTTTCATCAGCTATGTGTTAACTACGTGTTAGCTACGTGTTGTTAGCTGTGTGTTTACCATGTGTGAGCTATGTTTCATCAGCTATGTGTTAACTACGTGTTAGCTACGTGTTGTTAGCTGTGTGTTTACCATGTGTGAGCTATGTTTCATCAGCTATGTGTTAACTACGTGTTAGCTACGTGTTGTTAGCTGTGTGTTTACCATGTGTGAGCTATATGTGTTAACTAACTGTTTATTAGCTGTGTCTGGTAGCAGGGGGCAGACCTTTACAGGAGGTCCCGTTTCCGTGGTATCCTGCAGCACAGACGCACGTAGGACTGGAGCCGCGCGGGCCAGCGATACAGCTGATAACAAGAGCACACCGTCAGAACCAATCACTAGCCCCCCACAAAGACAGACAGACGGACAGACAGACAGGCAGGCAGACAGACAGACAGGCAGGCAGGCGGACGGACTGACGGACGGACGGACGGACGGACGGACGGACGGACGGACGGACGGACGGACGGACGGAGGGACGGACGGACGGATGGAAGGACGGAAAGACAGACAGACAGATGAACAGACAGCCAGGCAGACAGACGAACAGGCGGACAGACAGACAGGCAGGCAAACAGGCAGGCAGACGAACTGATGAACAGACAGAAGGACAGGCCGACAGGGAGGCGGGTCTTACTTTGCGTTCTCATCACAAAGGCCTCCACAGACATCGTCTTTGATTTCTGAGTGACAGAATATACACACTCAGAATATACACACTCAGAATATACACACTCAGAATATACACACTCAGAATATACACTGACAAATAGACATTAAGAAGTAGACACTTAGAGATAGACTCACACCGGGCTGGGAACCAGGGTCACTGTGGTTACCAAGGTCACTGGGGTAACCAAGGTCACTGGGGTTACCAAGGTCACTGTGGTTACCAAGGTCACTGGGGTAACCAAGGTCACTGGGGTTACCAAGGTCACTGGGGTTACCAAGGTTACCGGGGGAACCAATGTCACCGGGGCTACAAAGGTCACCGGGGTGACCATGGTTACCAAGGTCAACAGTGTTACCACGGTAACACTGTGTGATCATCTTGTGCATGAGACGGAACACTTACCGACAGAACAGGAAGTTCCTCTCCAGCCTTTAAAACACAAACACCTCCCACTTCCTGCTAGACCGTCCTCACACTTCCCATGGTCACACACACATTCTGTTGACGTTCACACACACACACACACACACACACACACACACACACACACACACACACACACACACACACACACACACACACACACACACACACACACACAGGTCAGTTCAATACATTCTATACATTTAGATCTATTCGATGGGTGGGTTCTACTGTGGTCTACTGATTAGTTATAGTGGTTGGTTCAACTGTATTGTTCTGATGGGTTCTACTGTATTCTAATGGTGTGTTCTACAGTTATCTATTGGTGTGTCCTAATGTACTCTAGTGGTGGGTTCTACTGTATTATACTTGTGGGTTGGACTGGTAGGGTCTAATCTATTCTGTGTGTTCTACTGTATTCTACTGGTGTGCTTGACCATATTCCACTGGTGGGTTCTAATGTATTCTACGGTTGGTTCTACTGTATTCTACTGGTGTGCTGGACCATATTCCCCTGGTGGGTTCTAATGTATTCTACGGTTGGTTCTACTGTATTCTACTGGTGTGCTGGACCGTATTCCACTGGTGGGTTCTACTGTATTCTACTGGTGTGCTGGACCGTATTCCACTGGTGGGTTCTAATGTATTCTACGGTTGGTTCTACTGTATTCTACTGGTGTGTTGGACCGTATTCCACTGGTGGGTTCTAATGTATTCTACGGTTGGTTCTACTGTATTCTACTGGTGTGCTGGACCGTATTTCACTGGTGGGTTCTAATGTATTCTACGGTTGGTTCTACTGTATTCTACTGGTGTGCTGGACCGTATTCCACTGGTGGGTTCTAATGTATTCTACGGTTGGTTCTACTGTATTCTACTGGTGTGTTGGACCGTATTCCACTGGTGGGTTCTAATGTATTCTACGGTTGGTTCTACTGTATTCTACTGGTGTGTTGGACCGTATTCCACTGGTGGGTTCTAATGTATTCTACGGTTGGTTCTACTGTATTCTACTGGTGTGTTGGACCGTATTCCACTGGTGGGTTCTGATGTATTCTACTGGTTGGTTTGACTATATTCTACAGGTTGGTTCTACCGGGGGATTCTACTCTGCTCCGCCTTGTGTTTGAGCGGTTCTAAAGGTTCCTTACTGGACGAGCAGTTGGTTCCGTAGCGGCCCGGCTCGCAGTCCTCACACGCGGTGCCGTGGAAACCCTCGTGACAGCGGCACTCCCCGTCGCCGAAGAGGCCGTCCTGACACCGCCCGTGGCCCGAGCACCCGTCGCCCGCCTCCCCCGGACACCGGTAACACTCGTGGCCGTAGTAACCAGGGCAACAGGCGTGGTCCTAGCCAGGCGGCAGGGGGAGACAGGGGGGGTTGGCACGGTAACCGAGCCGGTCCTTAAACCCCCCCCCCCCCATCGGTGAGCTGCTCACCTTTTGGACCTTGAAGCACGTGGCCTTGCAGCCGGGGGTGTTCCTCCTGCGGGGGCCAACCCTCTTCCTGTAGAAGCAGTCGGGCACCATGCCGTCTGGAAACTTAGTCATGGTCTGAAACACAGAAAACAGGTCAGCCTGTCTGCCTGTCTGCCTGTCTGTCTGTCTGTCTGTCTGTCTGTCTGTCTGTCTGTCTGTCTGTCTGTCTGTCTGTCTGTCTGTCTGTCTGTCTGTCTTACTGGTTTGTAGCTGAAGAAACATCTGGGAGGTCCTTCACAACTAGAACACCTCCCCTGAGGGACGAGAGAGAGAGAGAGAGAGAGAGAGAGAGAGAGAGAGAGAGAGAGCGAGAGAGAGAGAGAGAGAGAGAGAGAGAGAGAGATAGAGAGAGCGAGAGAGAGAGCGAGAGAGAGAGAGAGAGAGAGCGAGAGAGAGAGAGAGCGAGAGAGAGAGCGAGAGAGAGAGCGAGAGAGAGCGCGAGAGAGAGAGAGAGAGAGAGAGAGAGAGAGAGAGAGAGAGAGAGAGAGAGAGAGAGAGAGAGAGAGAGAGAGAGAGAGAGGATTAGAGGCCAACAGTGGAGTTGATTAGAGACAGTGATACATTAGAATATAAAAGAGTAGAGTAAAGTAGATTACATTGCTGTACAGCACAGTATTATGTAATACTGTATAATAAAGTAGTACAGTATAATAAAATAAAGTAAGTTGTTTCTTACTTTGCTCCTCAAGTTGACACTTCGGCTGCAGCGGTTCTGCTGAACTTTGAGGACCTGATTGAGGAACATGACTACACCGAACTTGGTATCCACATAACCACTGTCAATCACAGCATCATTCACCAATGTCTGGAGGACAGGAGAGAGGAGACGGGAGAGGAGAGAGGAGACGGGAGAGGAGAGAGGAGGGGAGAGGAGAGAGGTAAATGGTTCCACGGACACTTGTTAAAGGTCTCAGTAAGAGGGCGTTGGGCGACGTCTGAAAATAAATAGGTTTGCACTGTTTGTTGTGTCCGCAAAAAAAAAAAAAATGCTATCAGGAAAAATGTATGGCTTCGACTAATTCCCCAAACACAATCAGAATAGAGAAGATCTTTCTCACAACGCCTAGCCCAAAAGCTTTCTAAACGCAGTCACACCTGATCCGTCAGACAGAATACTGCATATTTGCACTTTGTTTGTGAAAACATTTAACAAAGGCTGGTTGTGTTTAAGGTGGAACTATAGCCGATGGTACCTGGTTGTTTTTAAGGTGGAACTATAGCCGATGGTACCTGGTTGTTTTTAAGGTGGAACTATAGCCGATGGTACCTGGTTGTTTTTAAGGTGGAACTATAGCCGATGGTACCTGGTTGTTTTTAAGGTGGAACTGCAGCGAGTAGTCCTCGCCCAGCAGAGTCTCTTTCACCAGTCCATCTCTCAGGTCGGCAGGAAGCAAAATCTCATTGAGGAAGTGGTACCTAAAGACTGAGGGGTCCTTTTACACACACACACACACACACACACATACACACACACATACACACACACACACACACACACACACACACACACACACACACACACACACACACACAGGGTGGAGTCAGGAGGGTCACCCTAGGGAGGGTGGAGTAAGACCTACCAGGAGGTTGGAGTTAGGCCTACCAGGAGGGTGGAGTTAGACCTACCAGGAGGGTGGAGTTAGACCTATCAGGAGGGTGGAGTTGGACCTACCAGGAGGGTGGAGTTAGGCCTACCAGGAGGGTGGAGTTAGACCTACCAGGAGGGTGGAGTTAGACCTTCCAGGAGGGTGGAGTTAGACCTACCAGGAGGGTGGAGTTGGACCTACCAGGAGGGTGGAGTTAGACCTACCAGGAGGGTGGAGTTAGGAGAGTCAGGAGGGTGGAGTTAGAACTACCAGGAGGGTGGAGTTAGACCTACCAGGAGGGTGGAGTTGGACCTAACAGGAAGGTGGAGTTAGACCTACCAGGAGGGTGGAGTTAGACCTACCAGGAGGGTGGAGTTGGTGGAGCTCAGGTGTCGTCTGACTGCGTCGTCGGTTGGCAGCAGGAGGGTGAAGTCGTTCTTGCCCTCCTCCAGTTTGTAGAGCTACACACACAGACACACACAGGCACACAGACATACGTAGACACACAAACGCAACCCCCCCCCCCCCCCCACACACACACACACACACACGTAGAGACACAAACGCACAAACACACACACACATACAAAGACACACATACATACACACACAGACACACACACACAAACGCATACACACACACAAACCCTCACACACACACAAACCACCCCCCCCGCACACACACAAAGAGAAACGAACGCACACACACACACACAAAGACACACACACACATATACAGATATGTACACACATACGCATTGCCAGCTGCATGATTGGCTGCTGAGTGGTTGGGTTGGGGACCTACCAGGACGTAGTATCTGAACAATGTGAAGTTCGACGAGGAGTTTAAGAATCCCATCAGGGTCGGGGGGTAAGGGGAGAGGTCAGAGAGAGGCGGAGCCAAGAGCTGTGTGACAGAGATTAACAGTAAGGCTGGTGCACTGTTTAATACCTGCTCCTAAATGACCTGTCTTTACTGTCCAACCCCTACCTGCTCCTCAATGACCTCTCTTTACTGTCTAACCCCTACCTGCTCCTCAATGACCTGTCTTTACTGTCCAACCCCTACCTGCTCCTCAATGACCTGTCTTTACTGTCCAACCCCTACCTGCTCCTTAATGACCTGTCTTTACTGTCTAACCCCCACCTGCTCCTCAATGACCTGTCGTTACTGTCTAACCCCTACCTGCTCCTTAATGACCTGTCTCTGTACTGTCTAACCCCTACCTGCTCCTCAATGACCTATCGTTACTGTCTAACCCCTACCTGCTCCTTAATGACCTGTCTTTACTGTCTAACCCCCACCTGCTCCTCAATGACCTGTCGTTACTGTCTAACCCCTACCTGCTCCTTAATGACCTGTCTCTGTACTGTCTAACCCCTACCTGCTCCTCAATGACCTGTCGTTACTGTCTAACCCCTACCTGCTCCTTAATGACCTGTCTCTGTACTGTCTAACCCCTACCTACTCCTTAATGACCTGTCTCTGTACTGTCTAACCCCTACCTGCTCCTCAATGACCTGTCGTTACTGTCTAACCCCTACCTGCTCCTTAATGACCTGTCTCTGTACTGTCTAACCCCTACCTGGTCCTTAATGACCTGTCTCTGTACTGTCTAACCCCTACCTGCTCCTTAATGACCTGTCTCTGTACTGTCTAACCCCTACCTGCTCCTTAATGACCTGTCTCTGTACTGTCTAACCCCTACCTGCTCCTCAATGACCTGTCTTTACTGTCTAACCCCTACCTGCTCCTCAATGACCTGCCGTTACTGTCTAACCCCTACCTGTTCCTCAATGACCTGTCGTTACTGTCTAACCCCTACCTGCTCCTTCATGGTAGAGGCTCACCCCGTTGATGATGTGAATGTATCCGTTGGTTGAGGGAAGGTTTGCTGTATGGATAGAGGCATTCCCCACAAGGAGCGTCTGCCAGCCACAACACAACATTCATACAGTGGTACACAACATTAATACAGTGATACAACATTCACAACATTCATAGGCTTTGAGATAGGTCGAGGTAAGGGTGAGGGTTACACTTCAGGTTAAAGGGGTACAGTCTCCCTCTACTATTTGCTAATATCATATGCGTGGTCTGAAACAATCGCACTCTGCAACATCAACAGGATTGAGGTTAAGAGTTAATTCCGGTTATGGGTAAGGTATCAAGTGTTTAGGGTTCAGAGTTAAGGTTAAGTGGCAAGGGTTACGGGTCAGGGTTAAGGACCCATTGTTCAGGGTCACGGGTCGGCTTGGCTCAGGAGGAAGAGCGGAACTCGAGGGCTGCTAGTTCGATCCCTGGCTCCTCCTAGATAACTGTGGAGGTGTCCCTGAGCAAGTCACCCCACCCTGTGTGGTCGACTCTGCGGTCAGTGTGGTTATGAACGGTTGTATGTCGCTAAATGCCCTGAATTTAAATATTAAGGGTCAAGGGTTAGGGTTCAGGATCAAGGTTCAAGGGCCAAGGGTCAAGGGATAGGGTTCAGGATCAAGGGTCAAGGGTTAAGGGTTAGGGTTCAGGGTCAAGGGTTAGGGTTCAGGGTCAAAGGTCAAGGGTCAACGGTAGTATCTGAGACCCCGTTGCTGCTGCTGATGATCCAGGAGGTGGGGGCGCCGAGGGTGGGGACGCTGTGGCCCTCCAGACCCTTCAGGTCCTCCACAGTCCAGAGCCCTGGAATCATCTGAGCTCTACACACACACACACACAGACAGACACACGCAGACACACACGCAGACAGACAGACAGACACACACACAGACACAGACACACACAGACAGACAGACAGACAGACAGACAGACAGACAGACAGACAGACAGACAGACAGACAGACAGACACACACACACACAGACAGACACACGCAGACACACACGCAGACAGACAGACAGACACACACGCAGACAGACAGACAGACAGACAGACAGACAGACAGACAGACAGACAGACAGACAGACAGACAGACAGACAGACAGACAGACAGACACACACACACACACACACACACACACACACACACACACACACACGCAGACACAAACACACACACACACACACACACACACACACAGACACACACACACACACACACACAAACACACACACAGAGACACGCACACAAACGCACACACCAGACACAGACACACACACACACGCACACACACACACACACACACACACACAAACACACAGACGCACACACACACACATACACACAGACGCACACACAAGCAGACAGACACACAGACGCACACACACACAGACACTCACACACGCACACACACAGACAAAGACACATAGACGCACACACAGACACAGACACTCACACACACACATACACACACACACACACACACAAAAGAGTATGGGAGTTCATCTTATTGTTCATATTGGTAGTAGTTGGAGGGTGGTCGGTGATAGCTAATGGTGGTAGTTGATGGGAGATAGTTGATGTGGGAAGTAGTTGACGGTGGTAGTTGATGGAGGTAGTTGATGGTGGTAGTTGATGGTGGTAGTTGATGGGTGGTGTATGATGTGGATGGTAGTTGATGGTGGTAGTTGATGGAGGTAGTTGAAGGTGGTAGTTGATGGGTGGTGTATGATGTGGATGGTAGTTGATGGTGGTAGTGTATGGGTGGTAGTTGATGGGTGGTAGTTGATGAGGATGGTAGTTGATGGGTGGTAGTTGATGGTGGTGTATGATGTGGGTGGAGGTTGATTGGTGGTAGTTGATGGAGGTAGTTGATGGTGGTAGTTGATGGGTGGTGTATGATGTGGATGGTAGTTGATGGAGGTAGTTGATGGTGGTAGTTGATGGGTGGTGTGTGATGTGGATGGTAGTTGATGGTGGTAGTGTATGGGTGGTAGTTGATGGGTGGTAGTTGATGAGGATGGTAGTTGATGGGTGGTAGTTGATGGTGGTGTATGATGTGGGTGGAGGTTGATTGGTGGTAGTTGATGGAGGTAGTTGATGGGTGGTGTATGATGTGGATGGTAGTTGATGGTGGTAGTGTATGGGTGGTAGTTGATGGGTGGTGTATGATGTGGATGGTAGTTGATGGTGGTAGTGTATGGGTGGTAGTTGATGGGTGGTGTATGATGTGGATGGTAGTTGATGGGTGGTAGTTGATGGTGGTGTATGATGTGGGTGGAGGTTGATTGGTGGTAGTTGATCTTACTGTAGGAAGTGTGTGATTCGGTGCCGGTTGAACCAGAAGGCTTCCTGGGTGGAAGAGAAGTTTTTCCAGAAGTCTCTGGACGGAGCCAACACCGTCACGTTCCGGGACAGGTAGTCTATAGAGGTCTTATCCCTCTGACACAACAACAGAGACACACAGAAACACACAGAGACACAAACACACACACCACACAAAAACACACAAAAACGCAAAAAAACGCACACACCACACACACACACACACACGCACACAAAGACACACAGAAAAACACAGTGACACAAACACACATGTACACACATATACACGCACACACCACACGCACGACACACAAAACCACGCAATCACAAAAAAACACACAGAGAGACACACACGCATCGCACACACACGCATCCCACACGCACACACCCAGATGTGCACCCATACACACAAACAGATGTTATTATATGATATGAAGTTGTACTGTATATTTCTATATGATAGCATATAAAAGATGACCTAATAGTCTACCTGGAGCCAACGATTAAATCCATTCAGATACCAGTTAGAGTCCAGTTCCTACACACATACAAAAACACACACACACACACACACGAACACACACACAGACACACACACACACACACACACACAAACATATCGTTATATACTTCCAAGCTAAACGTTTGGAGGACTCTACAGTATGCATACAGGGAGTAGTCTGGTAGTTGTTGGAGCCAAGTGATTTAAGGCAAAGTATCTTCAATTAATTTTTATTTTTATTTTAGTTTTAATTTGAAGATATTGAAGATCTTTTGATTGTTCATCAATAATGGCCAATGCCCATCCTATGAGGTGATACGAGGAAGTACTGCTGAGTTGTGGGTGAGTTTACAGATATTAGAGGTATAACGGTAGTATTAGTGTATAGTACAGGTGTATTAGAGGTATTACGGTAGGATTAGTGTTAGTTACAGGTATATTCTAAGTATTACGGTAGCATTAATGTCAGTCAGTCACACATATAGTCAAAGTATAACTGTACTATAAGGGTATAGTACAGGTATATTAGAGGTATTACGGTAGTATTAGTGTATAGTACAGATATATTAGAGGTACTACGGTAGTATTAATGTATAGTACAGGTATATCAGAGGTTTTATGGTAGTATCAATGTATAGTACAGGTATATTAGAGGTACTACGGTAGTATTAATGTATAGTACAGGTATATTAGAGGTTTTATGGTAGTATCAATGTATAGTACAGGTATATTAGAGGTACTACGGTAGTATTAATGTATAGTACAGGTATATTAGAGGTATTACGGTAGTATTAGGGCATAGTACTGGTATATTAGAGGTATTATGGTAGTATCAATGTATAGTACAGGTATATTAGAGGTATTAAGGTAGTATTAATGTATAGTACAGGTATATTAGAGGTATTACGTTAGTATTAGGGTATAGTACAGGTATATTAGAGGTATTGTGGTAGTATCATTGTATAGTACAGGTAAGGTACCTCGAGTAGGGAGCCATAGCAGGCCAGTCCGTCTCCTTGGAGTTCCGGCGGGCAGGTACAGTTCACCTGGTCCTCACTCAGAGAACACTTGGCCTTTACACAACAACACAATAATAATAATAATATAATAGTAATATCACACAACTACTATAAAAAAACAATACAACTACTATAACCCAAAAAATACAATTAATATAACACAATAACACAACTACTATAACAAAACAATGCATTGTGTGTGGGTGTGTGTGTGTGTGTGTGTGTATGTGTGTATGTGTTTTTGTGTGTGTTTGTGTGTGTGTCAGTGTGTGTGTGTGTATGTGTGTGTGTGTGTACCGTTTTGTGACAGCCACCGTTGTTTTTACGACAGGGATCTATGCGCTCACATGTGTCCCCGTCTCCCTGGAAACCACTTTTACACTTGCACTCACTCTGCGCACACCCACACACACACACACACACACACACACACACACACACACACACACACACACACACACACACACACACACACACACACCCATTGTTTAAGCTTGATGGCCACAGGAAGTTGCCATTGGCCGTTAGCCTTTAGCGAGGCCGTCATAAACAATGGTGCCCTAATGGACTAACATTATGTTTGCCGTTAGCCTAGGGTAGATGCTTACCTCAATCTAGCAATCTAGTCTTATTGTTGCGTATTTTAAGGACATAAGCTGCCTCCACATAGCCTCAAGGAAGCAGATTCAAACACACAAGCTGTATTACCCTCACAGAACCACTAGGAAGCACGACCAAATATAGAAGCCATAAATACTACACATAGCCACAAGGGGAGCAGGACCTTACTGAAGGCTGCAATAGCTGCTCCATCCACAGGAGGCAGCACCTCAGACAAGTGAGGAAGCCGAGGCTAATACGTCACACCGGCTCCGCCCACTACCCAAAGGCCGCGTGGATTTGAACAAAACAGACTACACAGTCGGGAAACAAACCAGAAACTTCCGGCAGCCCAGTCTTAAGGGTTAAAGCTTTGGTCAGCTGGGAGTCGCACAGCACGTGTCAGACACGCTTCCCCTCCTGTTGCTCCGTAGTTACCATACAGAAATACTTTAACAAATAAAGTAAGTTAAAAAGCGATCCGGATTGGACACCACCCATCAACTCTGCATTATCCTTACCCCAGCCTCATCCTATCCTCAAATCGATGCTAGCCTGAGCCTAGCCTAATTTTAGGATTATTTTATGTTTGACTCAGACATATCCTAGCCTTACTCTTATCTTATCCTAGCCGTAGCCTTCTCCTAGCCTCATCCTTACCCATAGCTATTGCCAGACCCTAGCCTAACCCTTATCCTGGCCATTGCCTCAGGCTATCTGTAGCCTTATCTTAGAGGTAGAAGGTCTGACCTGCTCTGGTCCGATGTACATGCAGTCGGCGTCAGGGCTACAGCCCCCCCTGCTGGCCAGGTCACAGTTATTGATCTCCACACACACCAAACCATCACCGGACCAGCCCACGTTACACACGCAGGACACATTCGGCGTGGACGCAAACACACAGTGGGCCTGGGGGGAGAGAGAGCGAGACAGAGAGAGAGGTAGGGTCAAGTGTATGCCGGTCCGAGGGCCTAGTACTCTCGGTAACATCGCTAGCAACTGTAGTCCTTGGTACCATCGGTAGCATCGCTAGCATCTGTAGTCCCTTGTACTATCGGTAGCATCGCTAGCATCTGTAGTCCCTTGTACTATCGCTAGCATCGCTAGCATCTGTAGTCCCTAGTACTATCGGTTACATCGCTAGCATCTGTAGTCCCT
>NC_044060.1:4789633-4792133 GCF_902167405.1 Gadus morhua | reverse complement strand
TTTGTTAGTTGGTTGGTTAATTGGTTAGTTAGTTTGTAAGTTAGTTGTGCCCCTACCAAACAGGATGATGGTTCCAGAGAGCTTCCCTCTCTGATCTCCTTTCTGGTCCAGCTCCAGGACCCGCTCCATCAGGTTACCATAGCAACGCCATCCGTCTCCGATCCGACCGGCAGCGCACTCACAACTGGCCGAGAGACGATGTCAGTGCGTGCCTCATCAAACTCAACCCTGTGCTTACGCCTTTAATTTCCGCATTGAACATTTGTTCTTTGTGTTTTTTAAACGTAAACATTTTTTGAATATCAATAAAGTTTGGATTGAACAGACAGGGTTACCTTGGAATGCCGTCGCGCTCGGTCACACAGAAGGCGGTGCTGTCACAGGTGTCCAATGAGCAGGCAGATGCCAGGACGCAGCCCGCCTTGGGGGAGGAGGAGCCTAACGGGGCCATGCCCAGCATGCACTCACAGCTGGACTAGAGGGAGAGAACGAGAGACACACACACACACACACACACACGCACACGCACACACGCACGCACGCACGCACGCACGCACGCACACACGCACGCACACACACACACACGCACACACACACACACACACACACACACACACGCACGCACACAGAACATGTGAATACTGTGGACTAGTACCATGTCCATACCGCAGTGCTGCGTTGCAACGTGGGTACCTTGTTCGGGCCTTTGAACACACAGACGGTCGAGTTCGGAGGGCAGTCACCGTTGTTGACGGAGCAAGGGTTGATGGGTAGGCAGATCTTCCCGTCGCCATGGTAACCCGCCTTACAGACACACTGCACCTTGGAGCCCACCGTGGAGCAGTCCGCGTCGGGGTGGCAGTCCCTGGCCGAGCACGAACCTGGTAACCAAGGTGACACAATACACCTGGTTACCACGGTAACACACCAAGGCAACACAACAGACCTGGTTACCATGGCAACACACCAAGGCAACACAACTAGTTACCACAGCGATGCAACACAACTGGTCACCACAGCAACACACCACGAATAGTCACCCCCGGCAACACACCACAACTAGTCACCACGGCAACACACCACACCTGGTCACCACAGCAACACACCACAACTAGTTACCACGGCGAGAATAGTAAAACGTTCCCAAACTGGTTTGGCGGAGACCGTCAGACACACGGGATTTTATTACGAGAGGTATCTGGGTAGTAAGAAGTCTCCTAGCAGGAAGGCGAGGGCATTGAGACAGGAAGTGAGGATTACTCATGCAGGTGTTGAGAGTGGCGCTCTTCCTGTGTCCGGGCAGACAGACGCAGCCGGCCTGCTGTCCAGCGCCCCCACAGTACGAGAAGGAACTGCAGTTTCTGCATTGGTCACTGACTGGAAACACACACACACAGATACACACAGGCATAAACACACACAACCACAACACAGACACACACAAACACAAACACACACATAAACACACACACAGACTCACACACACAAACACACACACACACAGGTAAATTAGTGGGCAGGTAGTTAGGTAATTACATAAGCATTTGAGGCCTAATGATCTAGCAGCCTAGCTAACTAGCAGCCTGGCTAACTGGCAGCCTGGCTAACTGGCAGCCTGGCTAACTGGCAGCCTGGCTAACTGGCAGCCTTGCCGGCAGTATCTATCCGGGCATGGTTACCTTGGTTACAGCGAGGGCCACTGTAGGGAGGCTGACAGAGACACTCTCCGGTACCATCCGGACCCTTACTGCACACTCCATTCACACAATCACACACTATACACACACACACACACACACACACACACACACACACACACACACACACACACACACACACACACACACACACACACACACACACACACACACACACACACACACATACACAAAGAGTCAGAGATCAGGTCAATAAATCAGACATGTTGACAGCCAGACAGACGGGCAGGTACCTCTATCACAGTTGGGTCCATAAGCCAGTGGACTCTGACATTCATGACAGGCAAAACCAGAAAATCCTTCCTGCGAGAGAGAGAGAGAGAGAGAGAGAGAGAGAGAGAGAGAGAGAGAGAGAGAGAGAGAGAGAGAGAGAGAGAGAGAGAGAGAGAGAGGGAGAGAGAGAGAGAGAGAGAGAGAGAGAGAGAGAGAGAGAGAGAGAGATGAGTTTATACAAATGGATGGCAGACAGACAGATAGGCAGACTGACAGATGGCAGACCGAACGACAGACAAAGAGACAGCCAGATAAGCAGAGAGACGGGATACTCACATCACACAGACAAGTTCCGTTGCCCTTCCCTCCATCCAGACATGCTCCACGGAAGTTACACTTCTTCCCTGACCAGCTGGGACATGCTACACACACAGACACACACACACACAGACACACACACACACACACACACACACACACACACACACACACACACACACACACACACACACACACACACACACACACACACACAGGCACACAAACACACACACACACACACACACACA
>NC_044060.1:4687133-4787133 GCF_902167405.1 Gadus morhua | reverse complement strand
TTCCCCCACCCCCCTCCAATCAGAGCATAGATACGATTTTGTTGACCAGCGGACGAGCGCTGGGTGGAGATGTTTGCACATTTCCGAAGCAGGGAGATTCCATACAAAAATAGATGTCTAATCTGTCAGTTTTCCATGTGACCGGCAGCTCAGCTCCGGGAGTACAATCCCTTTCACCACCATGTCGCAGTTCAATCTGGACTTCAGAGAGTCAAAGCCAAAGTTCCTTTCCCCGAATTCTTCTCGACCATGGCCGCGATAACCTCCAGTACGAGACTTTACTTGCTGTGGAAGTACTAGAGATGTCAGACACAGACCTTATGATTCATCATCCGAGGCGCACATAGCTTTTGGCCGTGATATTAGATATTATATTATATAGATACCTATATATTATATTATTATTATTATTATAATATTATATTATATTAAATATATAAGGGGTCCGGGAGTCCGCAAACGGCAACAATCACTTCTCCTCCATGCTGTGGTTCATTTTTATGCGATTGGGCAGCAGCTCATTTGCATTAAAGCTACAGACAGCAGAAACAGCGCATTATGAAGGGACTGAAACAGAGGGGAATAGCGGTAGGCGATAAAAAACAAACAGCTTCAAAATCATGTTTTCTTGAACTCATACACTATGTTTACTTGTTGGGAAAAACACCATAATATGTCTCCTTAAAGTGCCAAGACGCACAACATACACTGAGTGTGTAAGAGGAGTGTGTGGGGGAAGGCTATGCAGAGTCCAGTTGAACTCTGATCGGTAGGGAGCTGGTTCCACCACTGCGGTGCCAGAACAGAGAAGAGTTGTGACTCTGCTGATCGACCTTTGCTTGCTCTCAGCGATGGCGGTACCAGACGTCCTGCTGAGGTAGTTGAGCGGAGCGCTCGAGCTGGGCTGTGTGGTTTTGACCAACGCTTGGAGGTAATAATAATAATAGATAAAATGTATTAGGCAGGGGCAGTTCCACTGACCGCCTTGTAGTCCGGTACCATCCTCTTGGATCTGAGGCGAGCTACTACAGGGAGCCAGTGGAGGTCCCGGAAGAGAGGGGTCACATGGGAGAGATTTGGTAGGTTGAACACGAGGCGTACTGCAGCGTTCCGGAGACGCCGCAAAGGTTTGATCAGCGAGTCATTGAGTCCAGCCTACTCGCAGGGAGGAGGGAGACGGGAGACGACGAGCGCTCGGACCAGGAGCTGAGCTGCCCCCCTCCCGAGTTAGGGCCGGATCCTGCGGACGTTGCGGAGGGCGGATCTGTTGGACCGAGCCAACGCGGGGAAGATCGCGGTGCAGCATAACTGATTGTCCAGTGCCACACCGAGGTTTTTCACGGTTGGTGATGGAGGTACTGTGGTGTTCTCGACAGTGATCATCAGTTAGTCCATCCGGGGGCAATCTTTCTCTGGAATAAGGTGGAGCTCAGTGTTGTTGCGTCAGATGATGGGCAGTCGTCCAAGGGCTGATGTCTGCCAGACATTCTGAGAAGCGTGTTTCAATCAGGGTGTTGTGGGAGGAGGGGTAGCGGTGGGAGATAATAATAACAAAGAAATAATAATAGCCTATATTTTTTTTTTTTTTTTATATTATTTTAATAATATAGCCTTTTATATTATGTTATATTATTATTTATAAACTTTCATTGTAAAAACTGCTTGTAAGCAGTTCAATATCCGAAAAAACATGGGAAAGGCTTTTATTAAGAAAACTGCAGACGCGCGCGTGATCGCGATGAGGAACATGTGGTTGTTTCTCACTTTCGAATTGAGGAAAACATGACAAGTACAGATTCACTCTAAGTGATGAAAAACTGTCAGCTTTGCTGCACATAGCCATATCAGCAATTACACCTGACTTCAGTGCACCTGTTCAAGCCCATAAGAGACATTGCTCCTCCCACTGAGTATATGTCTTTATGTGTGGGTTGTTGGTCAGTCCTGTCTTTGTTTTTACCTGTAGTTTGTCTGAGTGAATTTGACTGTTTGTTTGAGTTGTGTACTGTTGTGTTGATGGATTATTTAAAGAGACAGGTACCACCTCAGCTTTTTGTTCCGAGTTCTTCAGAGCTGAGGTGGAAGGGGAGTTTGTGTGTGTGTGTGTGTGTGTGTGTGTGTGTGTGTGTGTGTGTGTGTGTGTGTGTGTGTGTCTGTGTGTGTGTGTGTGTGTGTGTGTGTGTGTGTGTGTGTGTGTGTGTGTGTGTGTGTGTGTGTGTGTGTGTGTGTGTGTGTGTGTGTGTGTACCTGCTGTTTTGAAGCTCCTACACACAGTAGTACCAGCAGAATGACAGAGTTTTCTCCCGCCGTATTGAAGAACACCATCCTGACAGCCCTGCGTCAAACATCACACCAACACCACACCGACATCATCGCAATATAACACCAACAACAAACTGACATCACCTTAAATTCCAACTGATTTCACATTTACGTCACACTAACTACACACCAACATCCCACTAACTTCAAGCTAACTTCACGCTTACTTCAAACCATCATCACACTAACTTCACATTAACTTCACGCTTACTTCAAACGAACATCACACTAACTTAACATTAACATCACACCAACCTCACGCTAACTTCAACCAACTTCACACTTACTTTACATTAACATCGTAACAACATCCCACACTCTTCCCGCTCACTTTACATTAACCTCCTTCCAACGTCAAACTAACTTCATATTAACACGTCAACACCATCGCTCTAAATTCTACGACCTTACAGATACAGCATGGATGTATAGTGCTGCTGCATAACTGACACACGTCTGATTGTCTATACTATAGCAAGAGAGATCAACTGAAGTCCATCCTGTATAGCCGGTGATGCTGCATCACTGCACAGGATGGACTTCAGTTGATCTCTCTTGCTATAGTTTTTCATAATAACCACAGTTTTTTAAAATGTTATAGTTAAGTGATATAGTTATAGTTTACTGTTTCCTGGCGGTTAAAAGGTTGATCAGTAGCAAATGAACAATGTTAATACTATGTAATGTATAAATGAGGAGTAAACAAGCGATGTTACAACTATATAATATATCAGAAGTAAACTGAAAATATTACTACTATATCGTATATTTATATATCAGTAGACTAACGATGTTACTACTTTATAACATATATATCAGTAATAAACTAACGTTACTACTATAGAATATATTTATATCAGTAAACAAACAATGTTACTTCTATGCAGTATATTAGTAGTAAAGTAACGATTCAAATACAGACTTTATAACATATATATCAATAGTAAACCAATTATATATCTACAATATAGCATATACTACTATTTAATATGGTAAATATATACCTAATATCTAAAATATATATTTACCTCTATATTAGAAGGAAATATATATTTACAATATATTACATATGAGTGGTAAACTAAGCATGCACTACTATATAACTATACTATATAAATTATAGTTGTTATAGTTGTTACATATATACTATATACTATTTTGTGTATAGAACTATAAGGTATTGTATATACTTTTATTATCTAATACTATATACTATGTATACGATGCATACTGTATATAAAAACTAACCAGACGACAGCAGACCAATCCAGGAAGCACTCTCCCCTCTCCTCTTCTGAGACTGGTACGACTGAACACATGACATACACACCTCCCTCTGCCTTAGCCCCTCCCCTCTGCCTTAGCCCCTCCCCTCTCCATTAGCAACTCCTTTAGCCCCTCCCCTCTCCATTAGCAACTCCTTCAGCCCCTCCCCTCTCCATTAGCAACTCCTTTAGCCCCTCCCCTCTCCATTAGCAACTCCTTTAGCCCCTCCCCTCTCCATTAGCAACTCCTTTAGCCCCTCCCCTCTCCATTAGCAACTCCTTTAGCCCCTCCCCTCTCCATTAGCAACACCTTTAGCACCTCCCCTCTCCATTAGAAACTCCTTTAGCTCCCCCCCTCCCCATTAGCAACTCCTTTAGCACCTCCCCTCTCCGTTAGCAACTCCTTTAGCACCTCCCCTCTCCTCTAACACCTCCCCTAGCACCTCCTCTTTCCATTTGCGCCTCCATGAGCAGCACCTCCTCGAGCACCTCCCTTTAAAGAAAGACAGAAAGACAGACAGACAGACAGACAGACAGACAGAAAGACAGACAGACACAACAACATATGCTACAACTCTGCCTCTCTGAATGTCGTCAAAAAGTCAAGGAGAAAGATAGAGAGAGAGAGAGTGAGAGGACTATGAGAGAGGTAAAGTAGAAGAGAGGGAGAGTGGGGGAGACAGAGAGAGAGGTATGAGAGAGATAAAGCAAGAGAGAGAGAGAGAGAGAGAGAGAGAGAGAGAGAGAGAGAGAGAGAGAGAGAGAGAGAGAGAGAGAGAGAGAGAGAGAGAGAGAGAGAGAGAGAGAGAGAGAGAGAGAGTGGGGGAGAGACAGAGAGAACGAGTGATTAACAGCTTTCCAAGACTGGATTCTTCTCCTGCCAGGAAGGAAGGGTGTGGTTCATCTTTTGCAATGGCAGGCCTGCGATTGAACGGATATGCCCGTTCAGTTGACCACTATCTTTCAATCTCTTTTCTCCTGTCTCTCCTCCTCTCTCCTCCTCGCTCTCCCTCCCTCTCTCTCTCTCTCCTCCACTCTCTCTCCTCCCTTTCTCCTCCTCCCCTCTCTCTCTCTCTCTCTCTCTCTCTCTCTCTCTCTCTCTCTCTCTCTCTCTCTCTCTCTCTCTCTCTCTCTCTCTCCCTCCTCCTCCTCTCTCTCTCTCTCTCTCCCTCTCTCCTCCTCCTCTCTCTCTCTCTCTCTCTCTCTCTCTCTCTCTCTCTCTCTCTCTCTCTCTCTCTCTCTCTAGACAATGCCTGAGGGAAAGAGGAGGGGACGTCACGCTTAACTGAAAACAACAACTAATCTCAACACGAGTTTGCAGATTAGTCTGGCTCCAAGGCCGGGGAACGGAGCCTCCAACCCTGAAAGGAACTTTGGATAAAAGAGTCGTTCGATGGCTGTCAACCTGAGGCCCAGTGTGAAATGATTGGTTAGGATCATTGGGCCCAGTGCCTTGCACCTACTGAATATTGAGCAACACAGGCATTAGCACCTTGAGCAGAGGTTAACCTACTGGTTAAGGAGTTGGACCTGTGACCGAAGGGTGGCCGGTCGCATCCCAAACGGTACACAAAAAATCTGGACGGGAGGAGGGGGGGGAGAGTAGTTGTGCAGCACCCTCCTATGTCGTCATCCACAGATGATGTGCCCTCGGGCAAGGCACCTGAAACCCGCACCTGTGCTGCACTGGGGCGGCCCACTGCTCCGGGTGGGCCGGTGTGGATGTGTTCACTGGCTCCCGGATGGGTCAGAAGCAGAGAAAGAATCGCCCCCAAAAAGGGACAATAAAGGATAACTTGAGTTAACCCCCGGAGTGGTAGTGCCTTGCTCTACACTGAACTACACAGGGATTAGCACCTTTCACCCTGGAGTATAAGTGCCTCGCTATTGCCCTCTCTGTCTCTGGACGATGCCAGGCTGACACAGCAGATCCAGGGGGAAGCAGCCTTCAATTGGCTGACGAGGCCAGGAGGGATCCAATGGGAGGTCAGAGCGGTTTTGCTGACAACCCACTCCGTTTGTCTGTTCAATCTCCAAGGACAGGATGCCTTGCAGGGCAAACAAGAAGCAAACAGGAAGTGGTTTCCTGTTTTGGAGAAAGAGCAGCAATGTGTTCTGCTGGCAGTGGGGAATCCAAAGAAACGCAGACCACGCATTATACTGGTTCTACTGGGAAGACTGGTTGAAACTGGTGCAAGACTGGTTAAAACTGGTAAGATGTTGTCGTTCTTCTTGTTGACCGATTTATACAATTTCTCCTGGTTTAGACTGGTTTGCACTGGTTATTCTGCTTATACGCGTCAGACACCCACGATAAACAGGTTCTAGGTCGGACTGGTTTATATTGGTTTTTGCTGGTTGGTGCGACTGGTTTGAGCAGATATACGTTTAAACGTTTTGAGACCCACGCTGCAAAATATACTGGTTGTTACTGGGTATACTGGTTGTATTGGTGTGATAGGTTAGACTGGATGTAAGACACTCACTAATGGTTGTACTGGCAGTATAACCAGTAGAGTGTCTTCTGCTGGTTATACTGGGAGCTGACCAGTTCAAGTCTAATTGAATAAAGTTAAACCCTTAACATCAGAAAATGCCGGCTTAACAGACACTGAATAAAATACCAAAGACACCAACACCAGTTAACTGATAATTTATTATAAAATAAGTTAAAAAATCATCGTTGGGCTGGAAATCCACATTGCAAACAATAATATTAATAATAACAAATTATTTTGTATCCACAGAAATATTCCTTAAGACCATTATTTTATGAAAGTTGCACACACAGACACACGCACTGTTTACGTTTCAGAATAAGTCCAAGTTAAAAACACAGTCCGTCTTTCTGTCTTCTGCAGATTCTGTTGGCTCGTGCAGCTGTCAATCAGGGTCGCTTTCATCGTCGATGCATTGTTTAAGGTCACGGCCACAGCTCGACACAGCCAATCAATGTTGAGACACAGCCCCACAGCCAGTGAGCAGCCAGTCAAATCCTGGTGAACAAATGTACAGCCAGTAGAATCCTGGTGAACCAATGAACAGCCAGTTGAATCCTGGGGAACCAATGAACAGCCAGTAGAATCATGGGGAACAAATGAACAGCCAGTAGAATCCTGGGGAACCAATGAACAGCCAGTAGAATCCTGGGGAACCAATGAACAGCCAATAGAATCCTGGGGAACCAATGCGCAGTCAGTAGAATCCTGGGGAACCAATGGGCAGCCAGTAAAATCCTGTGAGCCAATCATCAGCCAGTATAATCCTGGGGAGCCAATCAGGAACTAGTATAATCCTGGGGAGCCAATCAGCCGGTGAGCTCCAGCGGCAGCTCGCGGCTGCACAGCGCCTCCCACTGGCGGGCCAGCAGTGCCACCAGACGCTCCCGGCTGTCGGCCGCCGGCACGAAGATACACCATGTGACCTCCTGGGCCCCGCCCCCGGCCCCGCCCCCGGGGCTAGGCCCCTCCCCCCGGCTGAAGTGGTCCACGTGGAGCGGGGGAAGCAGGTCGGGTCCGGGCAGCTCGTCCAGGACCAGGGTCAGGGCCTGGGGGTACGTCTGGTACCCCAGCAACACCCGCTCCACGTCCCGTATCCTGCGGGCCTCGCGCACCTGGTAGCGCTCCCTGGTGGACGGTAATATATATTAAATATCATTATATTAAACATTATTAGTATTATTATATTAAATATTCATAATATATTACACCTGGTAGCGCTCCCTGGTGGACGGTTATATATATTAAATATCATTATATTAAACATTATTAGTATTATTATATTAAATATTCATAATATATTACACCTGGTAGCGCTCCCTGGTGGACAGTAATGACCATTAAATACCATCATATAAAACATTATTATTATTATTATTTTAAATATTCATATTATATAACACATGGTAGCGCTCCCTGGTGGATAGTATTATACTATTTAATATCATTATTATATTAAACATTAGTAGCAGTAGTAATAGTAGTAGTAGTAGTAGTAATATATTAATATTATTATTATTATTTTATTAAATATCATTATTATTTTATTAAATATTATTATAATTATTATTTTACACCACACAGCGCTCAGTGTTGGACAGCATAATAGCATTATTAAATTTAATATTATCATTATTCAACATTAGAAATACATAACTATATTCTATACTAGAAATGTTATAATAAATATTACCAAATACTTTAGTGCTCTGGGATGGACAATATTATTATATTATTTATACAATACTTGCCTTGTAAAATAAAGGTTTGCCAAGTATAAATATATTATAAATATTATTGTTGTTTTCTAATCTTTTATGTGATTGGTTGTTGGCGTTAGAGAGCTAGTCAAGGTCTGACCTGCAGGGCGGTTCCTTGGCGAAGTCAGGCAGGGGATAACTGACATAGTCCTCGTCCAATAGGAAGATGTGGGAGGCGGTCAGAACCAGGGTCCGGGGGTGGAGCCACGGCGCGGGGGTGGAGCCATGGTCTTGATAGGCGTGGCCTGTTCTTTCTGGAAGATCTGAAACCTGGACCTGTATAGAAGAAAAAATTATCCAAGTAAACAGGAAGTATGTCAGGGTAAACAGGAAGTATGTCAGAGTAAACAGGAAGCATGTCAGAGTAAACAGGAAGTATGTCAGTTTACAGGAAGTGTATCAGAGTTAGCAGGAAATGTGTGAGAGTTAACAGGCGGTGTATCAGAGGTAACAGGAAGTGTTTCAGAGGTAACAGGAAGTGTTTGAGAGTTAACAGGAAGTTTGTCAGAGTTAGCAGGAAGCCAGACCTGGAACACCAAGAGGTAGAGCAGTATGTTGAAGGAGGAGGCGGGGCTCTTCCGGTCGGCTACTATGAAGGTCAGGTCGCCCATCTCGTCCTCGTTGGGGTAGATGAACCTCACCCTGCTGCTGTGGACCAGCTCGTAGTTCTGCATTTTACCTGCAGGGGGAGACACACCGTCCAGTCCGGTCTGAGGGGGCTTTCAGACAAGAAACATACGTCTGTTTTGAAGGCACCATTGATCGTCTCCCCCAGGGTCCAGTTGTGTGTGTCTCGGTCCGTCGTCCAAGCTGCTGCTGCTGCTGCTGCTGCTGCTGCTGCTACTGCTACTGCTACTGCTACTACTACTAACTACGATCCGTATCGCCATGTTGGGGGAACATGAGTGGAACCCAGGAAATCAACCAAGACCTGCTGATCCGGATCCAGAACGGGGGGTGGTGAACTGGGTGGTGCACCTGAGGTGGTGCTGGTGAACTGGGTGGGGTACCTGAGGTGGTGCTGGTGAACTGGGTGTAGAAGTCCTGCTCCACCGGCTCCGGGTCTGGCCGGGTCCGGTCCAGGCTGAGGGCTGACATCAGCTCCTTCAGGAAGTGGGACGTCCCGTAGCTGTCCCTGCTCACACAACACACCACCTGGCACGCACTGCCTCCTACACACACACACACACACACACATCACACGCACACACACACACACACACATCAGAGACACACACACACACACACACACACACACACACACACACACACATCAGAGACACACACACACACACACACACACACACACATCAGAGACACACACACAAACACACACACACACACACACACACACACACACATCAGACACACACACACACACACACACACACATCAGAGACACACACACACACATCAGAGACACACACACACACATCAGAGACACACACACACACACACATCAGAGACACACACACACACACACACATCAGAGACACACACACACACACACACACACACACACACACACACACACACACACACACACACACACACACACACACACACACACACACACACACACACACACACACACACACACACACACACACACGTCGTTCCCGAACGTGAACGACAAGAACTGGTTCCCCAAAACAAGAAGAACTGGTTCTTTGATTCTTTTTTTTTAACATAAACCAAAAATATGGTCACGTAAATAAAATATACAAACGAACAGAGCATCGTCTCCCTGCGACTTATATTGATTGAGTCTACAACGTTCTCAAGATTCAGCCAATGAGAGGTAGCAATGGTGTTGCAATGGCACCTGGGTAAACAAATGATAAGGCGGTGCCGTCGAATATGCGCGCTTTCTCTGTCTGACGTATCTTGGGTCATACCATTCGACGTGGGGCCACTCATATATCCCCCTACATTTTTTCGAAAATAGACTTGACCTCCATCTGTTAACGCATTTCCCAATCCCAGGAGTCTTTGCTCCATTCTACGTCAATTTAAGAACAAACAAAGAAATTAAACTGCAGTTCGTATTTTTTATTTATGACCATGAAAGTTCTGTAATGCCTGAACAATGAAGAATTAAATGTAAAGTAAGGGGCAGACACCAAATGACGTAACGAACGAATCAAAACGAACGAATCAAATAAACAAATCGTTATAGTGAACCGAACTGAAAGAACTAGTTCCCGGAAAAGAATCATTTTGCCCATCCCTAACACACACACACACACACACACACACACACACACACACACACACACACACACACACACACACACACACACACACACACACACACACACACACACACACACACACACACACACACACACACACACACAAATCTGTCTAATTATATCTGAGGCCTTCTAGTTGTATAACTGCGGCCATTTTGGCAGAGTTGTGTTTTTATGGATCTGTGCATTCAAACAAGCGTTTGAATGAAACTTTTGCATGGATTTTTCTGAACATGCTGACCTATGAGGCGGAAGTACTGGTCGAACAGGCCCACGTTGACGGACAGCAGGTCGGACAGGCTGATGGACAGACAGACACACAGACACAGCTCCGGGTCACTCTGGTCCGCTATGTCCCATTCTAAAGAGAGAGAGAGACGGGCAGGCAGAGAGAGAGACGGGCAGGCAGAGAGAGAGACAGACGAGTAGGGAGGAGACAGAAAGGCCGACATTTTATTCCCGAACTTTTAAGAATGTACCTGTGATCATGTGATCAAACATGTGTGGTTTAGACCAATTAGAGAGACGCATCTCACCAGACGAAAGGCTAAGCGAGGAGGCGGAGTCTTCCAAAAGGAAGTAGATGGCTTTGTTGGACAGCAGCAGACAGGAAGTCACCTCAGTCTCCGGAGATATGTAGAAGATAACAGACAGCCATAAAACCTGTCTCACCTCCTCACCTTCCCACTGTAAATACACACAAACACATAACGTATTGGCTGGGATATACATTAAATATCCTGGACTAGGGAACGGCTTGGCGATCTATATACATCTATAAATATCAATATCTATACATACATATCTATGTATCTATATATAAATATATACAGAAGTTGTGCAGCCGCGAGCTGCCACTAGAGGTCACTGGCTGATTGGCTCCCCAGGATTATACTTGTTGCTGATTGGCTCCCCAGAATTAGATCCATCCATCCATCCATCCATCCATCCATCCATCCATCTATAGAGATAGATATATATCTTGATTTCTACATCTATATTAATGTACAGCCGATTTGATCAAGCGATCTGAGGTGTTGCTATGGGAACCCACCTGAGCTATGCAGCTCTTGAAGAGCGTCTGCAGCGCCGGGCCAGGTAGCCCAGCCAGGAGCGCCTGTCCTGGGGAGAGGCCGGCGAGCAGGTGGGCTGGGGGCTGGTTCTCCTCCGTCAGCCTCTGGAGCTCAGAGCTGGCGGGGAGGGGGGTGGGGGGGAGGAGGGGCTCAGTTATGGCTCTCCATGACGAGGCGATAAGTCATCACCCAGATCTATTCAGTACGTCTCCATACAGGCCCAGTCTGGGGTGGGGGGGGGGGGTGGGGGGGTGGGGGGGGCTCACCTGGGACGGTCCACAGCGGTCTGGGCAGCGTCTGGACGGAGAACCAGGAGTTAAGTTGCAGTGCAGTGTAGGTTAGTATTCTTTAGTATCGTGTAGTGTAGTTAAGTATTCTGTAGTATAGTTTAGGTGCAGTATAGTGTAGTATTCTTTAGTATAGTGTAGTTGTAGCATAGTATAGTATAGTGTAGTTTTCTGTAGTAAAGTATAGTGTAGTATGCTGTAGTATAGTATAGTGTAGCATTCTGTGGTATACTGTAGTATAGTATAGTGTAGTACTGTCTAGTATAGTATAGTGTAGTATAGTCTAGTGTGGTGTAGTATTGTGTAGTGCAGCATTCTGTAGTATAGTGTAGTATTGTCTAGTATAGTATAGTGTATTATTGTCTAGTGTAGTATAGTGTAGTATTCTGTAGTATAGTATCGGTGTAGTATAGTGTAGTATAGCATTCTGTAGTATAGTATAGTATTGTATAGTGTAATATTGTGTAGTATAGTGTAGTATAGTGTAGTATTGTATAGTGTAGTATTGTGTAGTATTGTGTAGGATAGTGTAATGTAGTATTGTATAGTGTAGTATAGTGCAGTATAGTGTAGTATTGTGTAGTATAGTGTAGTGCAGTATTGTGTAGTATAGTGTAGTATAGTATAGTGCAGTATAGTGTATTACTGGTACCTGGCTGCGGGGCGGGGGGTCTGACCAGAGCCAGGGTCCTCAGACCCTCCAGAGAGGCTGTCCTGGCTCCCAGCTCCCCCAGGAAGGAGAGCCTGTCTTGGGCTAGAGGGAACACCATGCCCAGCCTCCAGCCGCCCAGCACCACCTCCACCACATGGCCAGCCCTGAAGCACACAGTGGGTACACTGGTTACAGCTTAACAATAACCAGCCAGTCAACCAGTCAACCCACACATCAACAGTCAACCCACCAGCCACCACTCAACCAATCAGTCACCTGTCAACAAACCAGTCAACCACTCAACCAGTTGACCAACAACAGTCAACCAACAAGTCAAAGCACTTAACGAACCAACCAGTCAACCAGTCAACCAATCAACCAACCAGTCAACCTCTCAACAAGTCAACAGTCGACCAACCAGTCAACCACTCAATCAATCAACCAGTCAGCCAACCAACCAACCAGTTGAGCAACAAGTCAACAGTCGACCAACAAGTCAACCACTCAACCAACCAGTCAACTACTCAACCACTCAATCAATCAACCAGTCAGCCAACCAACCCACCAGTTGACCAACCAGTCCACAGTCAACCAACCCCCCCCCCCACCAGCCGTGCACCAGTCATCCTCTGCAGGGACCTGTGTTTGTGTTGGGGTCCGTCCGGGCGGTGTCGAGGCAGGAGGACAACGGCGCCCAGAGGCACCCGGGTCACCCTGCTCCAGGAGGAGGAGGAGGAGGAGGACGAGGAGGAGGAGGAGGACGAGGAGGACGAGGTGCTGCTCCTCGTCAGGGACGCCAGAGCGCTGAAGTCCACCTTCACCACACACAGGTGTCGGGGGGTGAGGAAGAGGAGGGCGGGGGTCCTGGAGGGAGCCTCCCCCTGGTTCAGGATGTCTGTCAGGAGGGGGGCGGGGCAGGGGGAGGAGCCAGAGGCAGGGAGGAGCAGGTGGGCGAGGTACCCTCCTCCGCGCACCTCCTGCTGCTCCCAGGGGCTGAGGAGCGACCACAGCAGCTGAGGATTCTGGGTAGTGTGTGGCGTCACCTCAGAGCTGACAGGAAGCTGTAGGGCAGAGACAAAAGCATATCGGAAGCAGAAAGAAATGTATCGCTCTTCTCAAGACCGGCAGAACGGGCGGGGCTACGCAGTCTAGGTTTTGGTCTACCTTGGCCTGGATCAGGGCTGAGAGGGGCGTGTCCTGGGGGGCGGGGCAGATGAACCAGAGCTGGGTCGGTCCGGACCGGACCCCCAGGGTGACCCATGGCTCCGGGAGCAGGGAGGAGAACACCACCTCCTCGAAGGGCAGCAGGAACTCCTTCTGCAGACCGGACACCAGCTCCTCCACACCGGGGCGCGCCTCCTGGTCTGGAACGAAGGGAGAGGCGCGGTCACTTCCTGCTGGGTTTCCATGGTTACGTGGGCCTGTGCATGTCGGACCGTGTTTGTACCTGCGTTGTGATTGGCCCAGGGGCTGTCAGCTGACAAGGAGAAGAGACCCAGGTGCTGGTCAGTGAACACCAGGCACCCCACCTTCTGCTGCATCTCCTTCCGCTCCTCCTCCTCCTCCTTCTCCTCGTTCACCTCCTCCTTCTTCCCCTTCTCCTCCTCCTCCACCTCCACCCAGAAGCACCACCTCACGTCTCTGGCTCTGGGCTGCGTCTCCGCGGGGCTCAGGGGGGAGCAGGACTCCCCCAGACCCATCTCAAAGTACCCGTCCCTGGAGCAGGGGCTGGACCTGGGAGGGGAACACCTCATCCAATCAGGAGCCTTCCTCAAGGAGAACAGCTCATCCAATCAGGAGCCTTCCTCAAGGAAAACAGCTCATCCAATCAGGAGCCTTCCTCAAGGAGGAGTACAGCTCATCCAATCAGGAGCCTTCCTCAAGGAGGAGAACACCTCATCCAATCAGGAGCCTTCCTCAAGGAGGAGAACACCTCATCCAATCAGGAGCCTTCCTCGAGGAGGAGAAAACCTCATCCCAGGAGACCAGGTTAGGAGCTCCCGCTACTAATTTGGTCTACTAATCCTGGTCCAACCAGAGCTGGTCTTACCAGAACTGGTCTAACTAGACCTTGTTTAACTAGAACTGGTCTGACTAGAATTGGTTTACCTAGACCTGGTCCCAAACTAACTTACCTTATATTAAACTTCAGTGGACTGTGAGTGACAGTTAACTAGTTGAACTTACTTCACTACGTTAGTAGACCTAACTAGTCTAGGGAGCTCGTTACGTCAAGCTAACCACACCCGACTATAAAACTTGACCCAACTAGTTAACGAGTGAAGTCTGGCAAGACTTCACTCGTTAACTAGTCCACTCCAGTAAGACTGATTCTGATTGGTTACCTGGGGCACCCAGCAGGAGGCAACACATCATCTCTGTGCTCAGATGTCAGCTCCCCCTGCACCTCCTCTTGCTGCACCTCCTCTTGCTGCCCCTCCTCTTGCTGCACCTCCTGCACCACCTCCTCCTCCACCTCCTGCTGCTCCTCCTCCTGCTGGCTCAAGGCCAAGGCCAGGCAGAGGGACAGCTGGGTAATGAAGTCTTTGTTGGAGGAGAGGGAGAGGAGGGGGGAGGAGAGGCAGAGGAGAGGGGAGGGGAGGGAGAAGGAGGAGCTCCTGGAGGAGTCTTCAGGTTGAGGAATTCTGTCAGAGAGGAGGAACCGTAAACACAATTATTATTATTACACACACACACACACACACACACACACACACACACACACACACACACACACACACACACACACACACACACACACACACACACACACACACACACACACACACACACACACACACACACACGATAGGTGTACTATCAACGTCCCCCCACCTGGCTGCATCTGTAGCTCCGCCTCCAGGACTGCAGCACGGAGCCGTGGGATTGGACGCGAGGGGAGACGGACAGACAGCGGAGGGCGGGATCTGGGTGGAAGGAGAGCCAATCAGCATGAGACTGATGGATTGAATTAAAAGATGGAGGAAATGTATGGCTGGACTATAACAAGCAAAGTCTGCAGACTGCAGTTAGTGGGCACGGTGTACCAGCCATGTACGCATGAACCACATCAGAACCCTAAAGTATGAAAGCTATGCTAACCCTTAACCGCTAACAGCTAACAGCTAACAGCTAATAGCTTGCGTCACCCACCTGTGAGGGGAGGAGGGAGGAGGCATCGGGGCAGACGAGGCGTGGGCAAACTACTTCTTCTTCTCTGCTCCTCACTTCTAAAAAGGAAACATGAAGCAACTGTGTCTTGGCGGCGCTGGCTGTGGTTCTTTCATCACACAGAACCACGCAATGATTCAACAGCCATGTCGTGTAGTGTGATGCAGCAATACATTTCATCATCATCAGCTCATCAACACACAAAGCTGAAGCTTACTTAGTCATAAGAACAGTGTGCTAAGAAGAGTGATGTAAGTGTAAGCCTTAAGAAGGAGTACTGTAAGCCTTAAGAAGTGTACTGTTAGCCTTAAGAAGAGTACAGTTAGCCTTAAGAAGAGTACAGTTAGCCTTAAGAAGAGTACAGTTAGCCTTAAGAAGAGTACTGTTAGCCATAATAAGAAGAGTACTGTTAGCCTAAGAAGAGTACTGTTAGCCATAAAAACAGTGTGGTAGGAAGAGCACTGTTAGCCATAAGAGAGGTACTGTTAGCTATAAGAACAATGTGGTAGGAAGAGTACTGTTAGCCATAAGAAGAGTACTGTTAGACATAAGAACAGTGTGGTAGGAAGAATACTGTTAGCCATATGAAGGATGCTGTTAGCCATAAGAAGAGTACTGTTAGCCGTAGGAAGAGGTACATACATCGTTACCTTGGCTAGAACAGTAGGCCTTCTGGAGAGAGGGGGGAGAGGAGGGGGAGGAGGAGACGGCTGGAGGAGCAGCAGATAAAGGAGAGAGGCTGGGCTCTCCCGCCACCTGAGGAGGAGAAGGAGGAGCGGTGAGAGAGGGGAAGGAGCAGCAGCAGGAGGAGGTGGCGTCTGAGGGGGGACCTACCCTCTTGTCTCCGCCGCTGTGGAGTTTGTCTTTGGTTTCCTTGGCCTTCTGGATGGCCTTCAGCACCTCCACCGTGTCCACCTCCTGCTGAGAGGGGGCCGTGCCGTCCAGGCACACCTGAACACAGGTGAAGAGCAACTTAACCTCAGGGAAGGGAGAGGGGAAGGAGAGAGGGTAGGGGAGGTAGAGTGTGAGGAGGAAGGGTGTGAGGAGGAAGGAGGTAGGGTGTGAGGAGGAAGGAGGTAGGGAGTGAGGAGGTCGGGGATGAGGAGGTAGGGAGTGAGGAGGTAGCGTTTGAGGAGGTAGGGATTGAGGAGGTAGGGTATACAGTGTAAGGAGGTAGGGAGTGAGGAGGTAGGGAGTGAGGAGGTAAAGAGTGAGGAAGTAGGGAGTGAGGAAGTAGGGCGCGCGGAGGTAGGGAGTGAGGAGGTAGTGCATGAGTAGGTATGGAGTGAGGATGTAGGGTTTGAGGATTTGGGAGTGAGGAGGTAGGGAGTTAGGAGGTAGGGGGTGAGGAGGTATGGAGTGAGGAGGCAGGGCTGTACCTCTGCGGCGCGGTCCCAGAACAGAGCCAGGGTCCGGGTGCGGTAGTCCGGGGAGCAGCAGAGGGGGTTGTGGGTCAGCGACAGCCTCTCCAGACACGGTAGGCCCGCTACACTGCGCACCTCCTGCAGCTACACACGCACACACACACACACACACACACACACGCACACGCACACGCACACGCACACACACACACACACACACACACACACACACTTAAAAATACAGCTTTGCACAATGGGTGATTCCTTAATGACAGCCACACAGCAGCGCCTGTTGCTTATTCCACTTCCACTAATATCTTGGCGTTCCGTACCCTGTGCTAGCCTGTTGAAGCCATGCATGTGGTTGTCCAGGTAGTAGCGTTAGCTTGCTAACCTGTGCTATCAGGTTGAGGCTGAGGTCCAGGTTGACCAGAGAGTAGCGTCAGCAGTGTTAGCATGCTAACCTACGCTATCAGGTTGGGGCTGAGGTCCAGGTTGACCAGGGGGTAGCTTTAGCAGTGTTAGCGTGCTACCTGTGCTATCAGGTCGTGGCTGAGATCCAGTTGACCAGGGAGTAGCGTTAGCGAGCTAACCTGTGCTATCAGGTTGTGGCTGAGGTCCAGTTGACCAGGGAGTAGCGCTAGCGTGCTAACCTGTGCTATCAGGTCGTGGCTGAGATCCAGTTGACCAGGGAGTAGCGTTAGCGAGCTAACCTGTGCTATCAGGTTGTGGCTGAGGTCCAGTTGACCAGGGAGTAGCGTTAGCGTGCTAACCTGTGCTATCAGGTTGTGGCTGAGGTCCAGTTGACCAGGGAGTAGCGTTAGCGTGCTAACCTGTGCTATCAGGTTGTGGCTGAGGTCCAGTTGACCAGGGAGTAGCGTTAGCGAGCTAACCTGTGCTATCAGGTTGTGGCTGAGGTCCAGTTGACCAGGGAGTAGCGTTAGCGAGCTAACCTGTGCTATCAGGTTGTGGCTGAGGTCCAGGTTGACCAGGGAGTAGCGTTAGCGTGCTAACCTTTGCTATCAGGTTGTGGCTGAGGTCCAGGTTGACCAGGGAGTAGCGTTAGCATGCTAACCTGTGCTATCAGGTTGTGGCTGAGGTCCAGGTTGACCAGGGAGTAGCGTTAGCGTGCTAACCTGTGCTATCAGGTTGTGGCTGAGGTCCAGTTGACCAGGGAGTAGCGCTAGCGTGCTAACCTGTGCTATCAGGTTGTGGCTGAGGTCCAGGTTGACCAGGGAGTAGCGTTAGCGTGCTAACCTGTGCTATCAGGTTGTGGCTGAGGTCCAGGTTGACCAGGGAGTAGCGTTAGCGTGCTAACCTGTGCTATCAGGTTGTGGCTGAGGTCCAGGTTGACCAGGGAGTAGCGTTAGCATGCTAACCTGTGCTATCAGGTTGTGGCTGAGGTCCAGGTTGACCAGGGAGTACAGCTTGTTGAGGCCAGAAAGCGTCTCCAGGCGGTTGCCGGCCAGGTTGAGGGTCTGGATGTTCCCCAGGCGGGTGTGGGCCGACTGGAGGACCTCCAGGGAGTTGTAGGACAGGTCCAGGTGGATCAGGTTGTACAGGTACTGGAAACAAACACACAAACCAACCCGTTACTGGTGTAGTCACTGGTTTATCTGGTAAATGACCTGATTTCACTGTCACTGATTTATCTGGTAAATGACCCGATTTCTCTGCTATATTAACTGGTTTATCTGGTAAAAGACCTGATTTCACTGCTCTATGAACTGGTTTATCTGGTAAAAGACCTGATTTCACTGCTCTATGAACTGGTTTATCTGGTAAATGACCCGATTTATTTGCTATATTAACTGGTTTATCTGGTAAAAGACCTGTTTCACTGCTCTATGAACTGGTTTATCTGTTAAATTACCTGATTTCACTGCTATGTTAACTGGTTAAATCTGATAACTGACCTGGTTTCACTGCTATGTTAACTGGTTTATCGGGTAAATGACCTGATTTCTCTGCTATATTAACTGGTTTATCGGGTAAATGACCTGATTTATCTGCTATATTAACTGGTTTATCTGGTAAAAGACCTGATTTCACTGCTCTATGAACTGGTTTATCTGGTAAAAGACCTGATTTCACTGCTCTATGAACTGGTTTATCTGGTAAATGACCCGATTTATTTGCTATATTAACTGGTTTATCTGGTAAAAGACCTGTTTCACTGCTCTATGAACTGGTTTATCTGTTAAATGACCTGATTTCACTGCTATGTTAACTGGTTAAATCTGATAACTGACCTGGTTTCACTGCTATGTTAACTGGTTTATTAACACTAGCTGGTTACCTGGAGGTGGTCTACTGACTGCAGCTGGTTGTGACTCAAGTCCAGAAACTCCACTTCTGGAACCAGTTTCTGTAGAGCACGGAAAACAGAACCACCAGGGCCAACTAGTCAGGGTTGTGTACAGTGTTATACACAGTTTTATAGTGTGGTACGGTTAGTTATAGTTATGGTAGATACTAGGCTGGTAATGGTTTAGTTAGTTGTAGTTATGGTAGCTAGTATGGTGGTAGTGGTATATTTAGTTTTAGTTTGATAGCTAGAAGGGTAGTAGTGGTATAGTTAGCTGTAGTACTGGTTGTTGCTAGGGTGGTTGTGGTAGTTAGTTGTAGTTATGCTAGGTACTCACCACAGAGGCTTCTATCTCTGTAATGGTGTTGGGATAGTTAGTAGGGTGGTGGTGGTAGTAGTCAGTGGTAGTTAGGTAGTCACCATGGAGGCGTCTATCTCTGTGATGGTGTTGTGTTAGTTAGTTAGTACGGTGGTAGTTAGTGGTAGTTAGGTACTCACCACGGAGGCGTCTATCTCTGTGATGGTGTTGTGTTAGTTAGTTAGTAGGGTGGTAGTTAGTGGTAGTTAGGTACTCACCACGGAGGCGTCTATCTCTGTGATGGTGTTGTGTTAGTTAGTTAGGAGGGTGGTAGTTAGTGGTAGTTAGGTACTCACCACGGAGGCGTCTATCTCTGTGATGGTGTTGTGTTAGTTAGTTAGGAGGGTGGTAGTTAGTGGTAGTTAGGTACTCACCACGGAGGCGTCTATCTCTGTGATGGTGTTGTGTTAGTTAGTTAGGAGGGTGGTAGTTAGTGGTAGTTAGGTACTCACCACGGAGGCGTCTATCTCTGTGATGGTGTTGTGTTAGTTAGTTAGTAGAGTGGTAGTTAGTGGTAGTTAGGTACTCACCATGGAGGCGTCTATCTCTGTGATGGTGTTGTGTTAGTTAGTTAGGAGGGTGGTAGTTAGTGGTAGTTAGGTACTCACCACGGAGGCGTCTATCTCTGTGATGGTGTTGTGTTAGTTAGTTAGGAGGGTGGTAGTTAGTGGTAGTTAGGTACTCACCATGGAGGCGTCTATCTCTGTGATGGTGTTGTGTTAGTTAGTTAGGAGGGTGGTAGTTAGTGGTAGTTAGGTACTCACCATGGAGGCGTCTATCTCTGTGATGGTGTTGTGTTAGTTAGTTAGGAGGGTGGTAGTTAGTGGTAGTTAGGTACTCACCACGGAGGCGTCTATCTCTGTGATGGTGTTGTGTTAGTTAGTTAGTAGGGTGGTAGTTAGTGGTAGTTAGGTACTCACCACGGAGGCGTCTATCTCTGTGATGGTGTTGTGGCTTAAGTCCAGGGTGGTCAGTTTGCTCCACAGAGGAATGACGGCCGTCACATGTGACCCAGGCCCCGCCCCTTCTGCTGACTCCGCCTCCCACTGGGGAAACTCACTGGCCTCCGGAGCCAGGATGGCCTACAACACATCATGTGACATCATCTGGTTACAGTAGGGCTGCTCGATTATGGAAAAAAATCATAATCACGATTACTTTGGTCAATATTGAAATCACGATCATTCAAACGATTATTTTTGAGGTTGAAAACATGACGCATTTATTCAGCGTGTCTCTCCCAAAAAACACTAGTTAACTGAGAACTTTTATATTCCGCCTTAGAAAAAATACACAAAATGGTCTGATAGAAAATCTGAAATAATGTACCGATATTTATCCAGCTGTTCTGGGAAAATAATAAAAAAAAAAAAAAAAATCGAAAAACTTGATTATATTAGTTTTGTGATCGTTGGACGCTAAAATTGAAATCAAAATTCGATTAATCGCCCAGCCCTAGGTTACAGGCCATAACTATGACATCATCATCATCATCATCATCATCATCATCATCATCCTCATCATCATCGTCCCGCTGTGACCCCGCCCGGGCCGTACCATCATTGAGGGGGTGGTGTGGTGGACGCTGCAGGTGACCAGGGTCCTTCGGAGGCTGGGGAGACCCTGGATCTGCTGGGAGGAGCACTCACTCACCTGTCAATCACACGGTTACACTTTTAATCACACATCACCTGTCATTCACACAGTTGTACTGTCAATCACAAATCACCTTTCAATCATACGCTAATGCTGTCATCACACATCACCTGACAATCATGTTTATACTGTCAATCACACATCAGTGATCACCTGTCAATCATACATCACACGTCAATCACCTGTCAATCACATTTATACTGTCAATCACACATCACCTGACAGTCACGTTAATACTGTCAATCACGCATCACCTGTCAGTCACGTTAAAACTCAAGCATACATCATCTGTCAGTCACTTAAGTATTGTCTATCACACATCACCTGTCAGTCACGTTTATACTGTCAATCACACATCACCTGTCAATCATGTTAATACTGTCAATCACACATCACCTGTCAATAACAAATGAACCATGTCAATCACACATCACCCGTCATAGAGTAAGCAGGCCAGAGGTCAAACTAACCTCTGCATGCAGCAGTGATTTGAAGATGGACAGGTCAAAGGTCAAGCTACTCTCCTGGATGTTGCTGGTTCCTATTGGTCCCTGCGTTCCCTGGATCTGGACCAATCACACCACACCAAAATTAAAAAAATCTGCTTGACATTATTATTACTACAAATTTTAAGATGCTGTAGGTAAGATTTAGTTTTAGATGTGCAGATATCTAAATCTATAGACGGACCCAGATATATATCTATCTCTTTATATAGATGTAGATCCAGGTGAGTACCTTGAGGTAGCGCAGCCTGCAGGTGAAGTCCAGGATGTGGGCCAGGTGTGTGTGGAGCTCCGGTCCGCTGGGGGTGGACAGGTGCAGCTGCTCCCAGACCGAGTGCAGCTGGAGCGGACGCAGACAGTACACCTGACCCCCCGCCAGCAGGTCCTCACCTGGAGACACAGACAGGTGGAGAGAGGCAGACAGTAAGCACACAGACATGTAGAGAGGTTAACAGTTAGCACACAGACAGGTAGAGAGGTTTACAGTTAGCACAGAGACAGGTAGAGAGAGAAGTGTAGACAGATAGAGACAGACAGGCAGAGAGAGACATGTAGACATAACAAGTAGAGAGACAGACAGGTAGAGAGACTGAAAGTTAGAACAGAGACAGGTAGAGGGACAGGTAGAGAGGTTTACAGTTAGCACACAGACAGGTAGAGAGGTTAACAGTTAGCACACAGACAGGTAGAGAGGTTTACAGTTAGCACAGAGACAGGTAGAGAGAGAAGTGTAGACAGATAGAGACAGACAGGCAGAGAGAGACATGTAGACATAACAAGTAGAGAGACAGACAGGTAGTCAGACAAGTAGAGAGACTTTGACTATGGCGGGAGGTTAAAGGTCAACAGGAAGCCTACCTCTGTGAAACAGCGCCTCAGCCAACGCCGCTGCGACCCCACTCCTCTCCTGACAGACAGACAGGCAGACAGACGGGTAGACAGACCGACAGGAGGTAAGTACCTGGTAGACGTTGTGAACTGTGACCCATAACATGTAGCTGTCCTTCATCACACAGACAGACAGACAGACAGACAGACAGACAGACAGACAGACAGACAGACAGACGTCTTACATAGAGGTCAAAGTGCAGGAAGGAGGCGAGGGGGGGGGGCGTGGCGGAGCTGAGGAGGCGCAGGAAGAGCGTCTGCAGGTAGACCTCCAGCTCCCTCCTCCTCCTCTCCACCAGGCCCGGAGAGTTCTTCCCCAGCATCTTCTTAGGGGGGAGGAGCTGCTTGTCCACCTGCCAATCAGCACTCAGCTGCAACAGAGACACCATCATGCATAAATAATACTGCTGCTAGGCTAAGGGGAGCTAACAGTCATACTGCTGCTAAGGGGAGCCAACAGTCATACTGCTAGAGTCCTGGTGGTTACCATGGTACCATGTGAACCAGAAACCCCATCATACCACCGCTAGGGGGCGCTGGAACCGTGATCTTTAGTTTAAGTGGAATCGGTTCCACTATAATATAATTATACATAGTCTATAATATGATCCATAGTTTGTTATTTATCCAACATACAACATAGCAGATGGATGTATATTATTACAGAGAGGACATAGTGTATGCATATGTACCTTCTCGTGCAGCTCGTGGAAGTCGCTGTAGCGGTGTTTGACGGTCCACCGGTGCGCCCCGTCGGTCACCTGGATGACGTACACCTGGACATACACAGTACGGTCACCGGTTGCTCTTCAGCCTCAGAGATAATAAACATCATTTTAATATATTCAAAGAAATTATTAATAATGTCATGTTTCATATTTATGATTATGGGCTGCTGCTGATACAGAAAGGGATACGTGTCTCGTTATCGTCTGGGACACCGTGTCCTTATAGGGGCGAGTAGATAACAGCTTAATAAGCACATTTAAAGTCAAGAGAAAGTAAGGAGACACCAGAGACAGCCCGTCCGCGTCTCCCCTGCGCATGCGCTGCTGTCATGTGAATGCATGCGATAACATGGATGTTATAGTGATGGATGTTATAGTGATGTAATTACAGTGTAGTTCTCCACCAGCTCCGAGCCCAGGATACAAACACTCCTCCTCCGCTCCTCGGACGCTCCGGCCGCCTCCATCTGCCCCTCGGTCTCCTCCCAGTACCACTTCCTCGATCTGCTGTCCAGCACCTCCTCGATCTCCTCACAACACCTCCTTGACCTCGATTTCCTCCCTGCTCCTCCTCGTTCTTCTTGATCTCCTCCCAACACCTCCTCGATCTCCTCCGCTAGCTCCTCTAGTCTCCCTACCAATACCCGCTAGGGTTCGTTTCGTTGTTTAACGTTGGATTAGTTTGAGGTGGGCTCCTGCTCTAGGAGGTTGTGGGTTCCATCTCCTCTGCAGCCATCTTTGTTGTGATGCGATCAGCCGCTGACTTATTCAAACGTCTCCAAACTTTATTGACACGACATCGCTACTATATGGAGTATTTTTATAATCGATTTATAACCGATAGATAAACCAATTTTTTGAAGAAAAAGTGGGATGAATTTATATGCTTAAGTGAATATTTGATAGTTTCCTGAAACAACAATGACATAATCTCTAGAATATTGTGTACATATTGTTTCGGTCAGTTATCCGTCGTTCCGTTATCATAATGGGGATTATAATCCTGTTTATAGTTTGCCGAGCAATACATTATTTATAAAACGATGCTTTTGTTCTGTCGGGATAAAATAAAATGTAATTGCGATTTATCAAATTTGTATTTTTAAGGTTTAATCAGGGAAGGACCATCTCAATGGCTCAACACCGCCACCTTGAGGCGAGAGGAAGAAACGCATCTTCAGTTTCGAGAATTTATCCTCGTTACCTATGGTTTAATCCATTCCCATGGTTTTCTCCTGACATCCAAGAAAGATGAGAAACAAAACAAATAAAACAGTTTCTTTTTAATGACTTTATTTGATACAAAGCTGTTCTTGTCCCTAACCTAATCCATGTTTCCTGTTTCAACTGCTTAAATAAGAAGCAAGCTGTTCCACTAGCAGCACACAGGGCTATCAGCTGTTCTTATCGATGCCCTCTGTTAATATTTCATGCTTCATAATTGGCCATCCTGCTGCATGTATATACACATCAACAATCATATATATACACAAGATGGCCGCTGATGCCCTGCTATACTCTGACTGTACAGTTCTGGTAATGAAAGGCTGAAACTGATGTAAACAAAGTGTTTCTGACTGTACCCATTGTTCTGACCGATTGAAACCAAAGTGTTTCTGACTGTACTAATAGTTCTGATCGATTGAAACCAAAGTGTCTCTGACTTTACTCATGGTTCTGACCGATTGAAACCTAAGTGTTTCTGACTGTACTCATAGTTCTGATCGATTGAAACCAAAAGTGTCTCTGACTGTATACATAGTTCTGACCAACTTAAACCTAAGTGTTTCTGACTGTACTCATAGTTCTGTGAATGAAAGACAGTACCCGAGGCATTGCCTAAAATGACATTAAGAAAATAATGCCGGAGAGAAGACAAGATGTCGGCTCTTAACTGACTCTTATATAATACTATAAAATAAAACCACACTGAAATTAATGTCTAGTCAGTACAGGAAGTGGCCTCACACTACCTGCTGATGTACTTCCTGTTATGCAGGAAGTACTGCTCTAGGATTCCAGGGGTTAACGGTTGAGAGAAAGACCGGCCAATCGTGTTCCGGGGATGAATGGAAGTATCAAAGGAAGCAGGCACAAAGAAACAGGAAGCTGATGGAGAGATGACCGCTGTTCCTTTCAGCCCGACAGCCACCACATGGTTACCCACAATCCTCAGCGCTTCTTGGTGCATTTCCTGCGGGCTTTCTTGTGGGTATTGCGACAGTCCTGTAATGAAGACCAGGAAACACTACTCAACATGTGTCCCTGTGTCCCTGTGTCCCTGTGTGTGTGTCTGTGTGTGTGTGTCCCTGTGTGTGTGTGTCCCTGTGTGTGTGTGTGTGTCCCTGTGTGTGTGTGTGTGTCCCTGTGTGTGTGTGTATGTGTGTGTGTGTGTATGTGTGTGTGTGTGTGTGTGTGTGTGTGTGTGTGTGTGTGTGTGTGTGTGTGTGTGTGTGTGTGTGTGTGTGTGTGTGTGTGTGTGTGTGTGTGTGTGTGTGTGTGTGTGTGTGTGTGTGTGTGTGTGTGTGTGTGTTACCTGTATGAGTGCGTTTCTTTTCTCCTCCCAGTCGTTTTCCTTCAGGAGAGTTGAGCGGCAGAAGGACAGAGGACCGTCTGAGGGAGAGAGACAGTGTGTGAGTGAATGACCCGATACCCTTTAAGAGAGACAGTGTGTGAGTGAATGAACCTATACCCTTTAAGAGTGTGAGAATGACGAGGAGTGTGTGTGTGTGTGTGTGTGTGTGTGTGTGTGTGTGTGTGTGTGTGTGTGTGTGTGTGTGTGTGTGTGTGTGTGTGTGTGTGTGTGTGTGTGTGTGTGTGTGTGTGTGTGTGTGTGTACCTGTCAGTCTGCTGTCCTCAGGGTAGTAGAAGAATAATTCCCTGTTACAAGACATCACGCTCTCCCTAAACACACACACAAACAAACACAAACAAACACTTAGGTTCTGCCAGCTCGGTGGGCATCAACAACATATAGGAGCCATAGGTTCAGCCCGGCTGGGCGTTGGAGGCCGAAGGGCGCTGGGCTAGCTCCCACTCCCGGCCCCCTGCGTTGAGCGAGGATATGAAACATGCAACACTCTCTTGGCCATTGAGGGACGAGGCGATCCGTTTCTGAGGTGAAACTGATCCTAGACTTTAAAGAGGACCTATTATACTACTTTTCTGGTCTTAATTTCTTATTAATGACTCCTATAGCGCAACCTGACACGAATCAAAGCACAAAAAACGATGTCGATTTTCGGGAAACTCTTCCTCTCATCTGGGCGCTTTCAGCCTTCTCCGTCAACGCTCGGTTTCGTCCTTCTCCGCCCCCTCGCCCCCCTCCTGCCAACCCAACTCCCTGGTGATTGGTTACCTCCCTTGAGGCGCGCGCGCGGGCAGATTTGACCAGGCATATGGGGGCGCGGCAGGAGTGCCTCTATGTAGATAATTTCCCGGAAATGTGAACAAGTGAATCGCAAACGTGTTCCCGAGTGTTTAGCGCTCTGCACAGCCACCCCAGACTGTCAGCAGGGAATACGTCGAAATGCATGTACGTCATTATTTAACACTTTAGTATGGTTAAACATGACAATCAATCATTATAACAACGTTTATAGGTCATAAAAGTCGAAAAAGCATAATAGGTCCCCTTTAATGACGCATACTGAATATTGTTTACAGCGCGTTTGATTTGATGAGGGAGTGGGTGTGCTGAAGGCCGCGGCGACTTACTCTGCGGGATCACAGCTGCTCTGTCGGACCTTTTCTTCATCATCAACCCCAGCAGCAGCAGCCTCGTCCTCATCCTCATCGTCGTCGCTGCTGTCATGGAAACCAGATTCGAGTTGCCACGACACCCGCGGCTCTTTGATGGCCTCCACCCGATACTCTACACACACACACACACACACACACACACACACGTGTCAGAGGAACACACACACACACACACACACACACGTGTCAGAGAAATACACACACACACACACACACACACACACACACACACACACACACACACAATGAGTGTTTGAAGAGAGCATGTAGAAGAATCTACTTCAGAGAGACATGCAGACAGACAGACATGCAGACAGACAGACAGACAGACAGACAGACAGACAGACAGACAGACAGACAGACAGACAGACAGACAGACAGACAGACAGACAGACAGACAGACAGACAGACAGACAGACAGACAGACAGACAGACAGACAGACAGGCAGCTCACCTGTCTCCTTGATCGCTGGCGTCTCCTCTTGGAAGAAGGAGAACTTGAAGACGGACTGCTCCTCCGTCTCCCCCTGCGTCTCCCCCTGCGTCTCCCCCTGCGTCTCCCCCTCCTCCGGGGCCTCCTCCTGGCGGTCCCAGCAGGGGGCCTCCTGCGGGGCGGCGACGCCCCCCGGCGCCCCCCCTCCGAACACCCCCTTCAGCTCCGCACTCACGTCGTAGTACATCTCCTTGGAAACCTCCGGGAGCTCCGCCGCCTTCTGCTTCTTCTTCTTCCTGCTCGCCTTGCTGAGGGGGGAGGGGCTTATCATTACCACCAGGGGGGCGGGGCATATCATTTCCACCACAGCGTACAGGGACCCAGTCAGAGCCCGACCGATGAAGGGGGGAGGGGCTTAGCGTACAGGGACCCAGTCAGAGCCCGACCGATGAAGGGGGGAGGGGCTTAGCGTACAGGGACCACCGACCGATGAAGGGGGGAGGGGCTTAGCGTACAGGGACCCAGTCAGAGCCCGACCGATGAAGGGGGGAGGGGCTTAGCGTACAGGGACCCAGTGGGAGACCGACCGATGAAGGGGGAGGGGCTTAGCGTACATGGACCACCGACCGATGAAGGGGGGAGGGGTTTAGCGTACAGGTACCCAGTCAGAGCCCGACCGATGAAGGGGGGAGGGGCTTAGCGTACAGGTACCCAGTCAGAGCCCGGCCGATGAAGGGGGGAGGGGCTTAGCGTACAGGTACCCAGTGGGAGGACCGACCGATGAAGGGGGGAGGGGCTTAGCGTACAGGGTCCCAGTGGGAGCCCGACCGATGAAGGGGGGAGGGGCTTAGCGTACAGGGACCCAGTGGGAGGACCGACCGATGTAGGGGGGAGGGGCTTAGCGTACAGGGTCCCAGTGGGAGACCGACCGATGAAGGGGGGAGGGGCTTAGCGTACAGGGACCCAGTGGGAGGACCGACCGATGAAGGTCTTTTAAGGCCGGTACCGGTACAAATATTTGGTGATTTAAAAATCCGATATTCCGATATATATTTAAAAAAGAAATTCCAGAAACGCGTAACAAAGCATTAAACAGAGCATTGGTTATTTGTAGTTACTTATGAGTCCTCACTAAAATAATAAGGTAATGCAGTATAATAATAAACTTGATTTTATTGTCACAACAGAAAATCTAAATCAAAATGTATCAAAGTTCTGATAAATAAAATGCATAAAAATACAAACTTAAGATATGAAACTCAAATCGGCCGATACCGATAGTTTGGAAAAAGTCTAATATCAGCTGATAATATGGGCCCGCCGATATATCGGTCGGGATCTAAATTCCATATATTGCAATGTATGTTTCTACGGAGCAGACGGCCTGCTGGTGTGTGCGTTTGCGTGGTCGTACCCCTCTTTGGCGGCGTCCTCCATCTTGTCCTCAAACACCTCGTGCTCCTGACGGCTGGGGTCGTAGTGCAGCGCCTGCGCATCTCTGACATCACAACGACATCACTTCCTTTAGCCAATGAAATCCCTGTGTGTGTGTACCTGAAGAAGTGTGTGTGTTTGTGTGTGTGTGTGTGTGTGTGTGTGTGTGTGTGTGTGTGTGTGTGTGTGTGTGTGTGTGTGTGTGTGTGTGTGTGTGTGTGTGTGTGTGTACCTGAAGAGTTGTGTCTGTGTGCCTGAAGAGTTGTGTGAGTGTGTGCCTGAAGAGGTGTGTGTGTGTATGTGTGCCTGAAGAAGAGGTGTGTATTTGTGTGTGCGTGTGTGTATGAAGAGGTGTGTGTTTGTGGGTGCGTGTGTGTCTGTAGAGGTGTGTGTGTATGAAGAGGTGTGTGTGTGTACCTGAAGGTGTGCGTCTTGGCGACGGCCTTGGGCTTTGTGTTGAGCTGCGGGTTGTCATTCAGGACGCTCTGCAGGATGGACAGGTTTGTCTTCCTCTCCTCGTCCAGACACTCCTCCTCTTCCTCCACTCCACTCTTCACCACTGAGCACACACACACACACGAACAGTATTATAACCACAAATTCAAATCACTGGACAGAAGTGCTCCGCCTGTGGGTACATTTTCACACCGGCGGATTTTCTTCTGAGAACAACGCAAACATCGGTAGCGCCTCAGCTTCCCTCCAGAGGGCGCAATACACAGCTGACCCTATAAGGGCATGCACAGAGCATCCAGGGTCAAATGAGGACCTCCTGTAAAAGGACCTTTCCTTGTAAGATATGACCTAACGTTTTCCATTGACAAAAATAAATAACCAAAATGCAATTCATTAACCCATCAAGGAACCTCATCCCTCAACACTTGGCCACTTGACGCTAGGGCTGCACGATATGGGCAAAATATGATATCCCGATATTTTGGGCTGAATGGCGATATACGATATATATATCTCGATATTTTCTATAGAGTGGGTTAGATGTTTTTTTTCTAAGTCAAAAGCCACATGTGAGATGTTGCAAGCACTTTTATTAAAACATAGGTCAGTATGACTGCAACATGTGATTTTGGATCGTTATTTTCAACAGAATTGAATGAACATGTTAAAAAAAAAAGGGACGTTTTTCACCTTCTTCACAAAATAATCACCTATGCAAAACATTATAAAGCTGTAGGTTAACCACATTAGCTACCAGTAAGAGCATTGGCTTCGTCGCATTGTCCTGTGTACTACGGTGAGGGTTTCAGTGCGCCGTAACTTTAATCCCCCGCCCCCTTCCTTCTCCGTTCCATTTGGGAACATGTTTGGTTTCATTTCGCTTGTTTCGTATATTTTAATTAATTAATTAAGAGCGTCACCAGAGGGCGCCCCCAACACATTTGCTGAGCGCCGGCCCTGGTTTCGGGGCAGAAGAAACTGTCGCGGCCGGTGATGCAGCAGCACAGCCACGGAGTATTACGCATTCATTATACTGCACTTTGTACCGCTGCTGTAAATGGTGGAACAGATTTGTCGTGCTTCCACTTTTAGTCGCAACGGTTTTGCTACACTCTCTACAGATGACCTGCAGCTGCTGCTCATCTGTTTTTTTTTTAAACCCGAACTATTTCCACATTATGGAGCCGTTGTTTCTCCTCTTTGAAACAATTTCGTCTACCGCCGCTGTCTCGTTTTCTTTAAGGGTATAATCCATGCTTGTTGTGTTGTGAGGGGGCGGCGGGGGCGGGAATGAGGCGTCTTTGCACACGGCACGTTCGGAAAGACAGAGTGGGAGGGGGAGGGGTCGCGCTCACAGTCTCCAAGGCAAGCGCTGTAGACGCTTGAGGGGGAAACTGACCATTTTAACGCATATCGATATAAACGATATTGTCAAATCTTGTATCCCCGTGGAAATTATATCGATATATCGTACATAGCCGATATATCCTGCAGCCCTACTTGACGCTCTCGTAGACGATGACCCCATTATGGAAGTACCTACTGTAGCGGGCAGTGCAGACCACCGTAGTCCATGAAAAGGGAGGAGGGAGGTTGGGGAATCCGATGGTGTCAACCCGCGCCCTCACCGCTAAATGCGACTAAATTCTACGTACTGGACCTTTAAAGTAATAACAAAATGGCCGCCGCGGTAACAACACACAGAAATTACCCTCGCCTGTTGCCTCCCCCTTCTCTTCCTCCCCCTCTTCATCGCTCTCTGCGAAGCGAGAATCCATCCGGAACCGATCGTCTATCCCGAACCCCGACTGGATCGCCATCAGCTACACGCACACACAGAGAAACACACAAAAACTTTAATAAGGCCTGATCTTCAACAAGGATGTGGTCTGGGTGTTAAGTGGGTGTGGTGGTGGGGCATATGGGCGTGGTTGTTGTGTTTGTGGGCTTGGAAAGTGTGCTTGTTGCTGGTGTTTGTGACGTATCTTAGTGTTTGTGGGCGTGACTGGGTGTTTGTGGTCATGTGTGCTTGTTTGAGGGCGTGTCTATGTTTGTGGGAGTTTGTAGGCGTGTCTTGGAGTTTGTGGTCATGTGTGCTTGTTTGAGGGCGTGTCTGCCTGGTGTTGATGACGGGACTAACCTTGCGTCCGGCTCGGCCTTCAAACTGAGGTTTGATCAGAAACCTGTCATCATCTCCCTCTCCTTCATCCTCCTCATCCTCAAACAGCTTGGAGCCAGACGCCTTCTTCAGGTCCTACACACACACACAAACACACACACACACACACACACAAAGACACACACACACACACACACACACACACACACACACACACACACACACACACACACACACACACACACACACACACACACACACACACACACACACAATATTGTTTCCCACCAAGCTTGAACATAGCATGTATCATGTCCGTAGCCAATAGCCTGTCCATAGCCTATAGCCTGGCCTTAGCCTATAGTATAGGCTTGGCCTATAGCCTAATAGTAGCCTATAGCCTGGCCGTAGCCTATAGCATAGCTTTGGCCTATAGCCTGGCCGTAGCCTATAGCCTGGTCTTAGCCTGGCCGTAACCAATAGCCTGGCCGTAGCCTATAGCATAGCCTGTAGCCTAATAGTAGCCTTTTTATAGCCTGTAGCTCACCTTCTCTTTCAGAGGAGCCTTGCAGTTGGCTGGTGCTGCTGCCTCATCAGGCTCCTCCTCCTCTTCATCGGAGCCGAAGACGATGTGTTGGCCTGGGGCGGCAGCAGACGCGTCCTGGAACATTCCATATCAAATACATCTTAGAGGTCTGGGACCCGTAACGTACCCGCCTATCCATACAGTCACAATCATAGTACTATGCATTAATGTGCTAGTCCTGGTGATTATGTTTATTCTTCTGATAATGCTTATGACGCCGGGACCTACCAGGCTGGCTAGGGCTCCCTGGATCAGGCTTCTCAGGTTCTGGGTGGCCTGGTGCCTCCGGACCACAGCCTGCAGCCTCTTCTTGTTGTCCAGGAGCTGCCGCTTAGGGTCCAGGACTCTGTCTGGCCCTGCTGCTGCCACCTGCTGCACCCCTTCCTCATCTTCCTCCTCCTCTTCCTCGCTGCTGCTGCTGGATGAATTCTCCTGACTGAGGTGTGATGCCGTCGCCGCCGCCGTCACCCCAACCTCCTCCTCCTCCTCACTGGAGGAAGAGTCGTCTTCGTCGGCTTTGGTCACAGACACGTTACCACCTTTGATCTTCTGAGTGGAGGCCGGAGGGACCTCCTCTTCCTCCTCACTAGAGGAATCGTCGTCATCGTCCTCCTCATTTGTCACAGACACGTTACCACCTTTAATCTTCTGGGTGGAGGCAGGGGGAACCTCCTCCTCCTCCTCACTAGAGGAGGAGTCGTCATCGTCCTCCTCCATCACAGAAACATTACCACCTTTGATCTTCTGGGTGGAGGGAGGAGGAACCTCCTCCTCCTCCTCACTAGAGGAGTCGTCATCGTCCTCCTCATTGGTCACAGAAATGTTACTACTCTTGTTTTTCTGTATTGATGCAGGGGGAACCTCCTCCTCCTCGCTGGAGGAGTCGTCCTCCTCCTCCTCCTCCTCCTCATTGGTCACAGTAATGTTACTACTCTTGTTTTTCTGAATTGATGCAGGGGGCACCTCCTCCTCCTCACTAGAGGAGTCGTCGTCTGCCTCCTCATTGGTCACAGAAACTTTACCACCTTTCATCTTCTGAGTGGAGGCAGGAGGAACCGCCTCCTTCTCCACCTCCTCCTCCTCTTCACTTGAGGAGGAGTCTTCCTCCTCATTGGTTACAGAAACCTTACCACCTGTGACCTTCTGAGTGGAGGCAGGAGGAGGAACCACCTTCTCCTGTGGTTCTGTCCCGGCCCTCTGAGAGACCCTGCAGGGTTCTGCTGGCTCCTGGCTGCTCCTGGTGGTTCCTCCTCCCTCCTCCTCCTCCCCCAGCAGGCCGCTGGTTCCCTGGAAGGCGGGCAGCATGGCCGCCATGCTGCCCCTCTTCTTCTTCTTCTTCTTCTTGTTGTTCCTGTCGTCGTCACCGCTGTCATCCTCCAGGAGGCTGGCTAGGATCTCCTCAGGAGTGGTTCCCTTCTTAGGACGAGGAGACGGCGCTCCTGCTGCCGGGCCTCCTGCTGCCGCCGCTGCTCCTCCTCCTCCTCCTGGGGGCTGGGGCATGCTGGGAGTTGTAGTTTCAGCCTCCTTAGCGATGCGCTGCAGGTCAGCCAGGGAGATCTCCAGTCTGGTGCAGTGTGAGAATATGGCGTCGTAGTCCGAATCGTCATCGCCGTCCGACTCTATGTCTCCCTCTTCCTCATGATCTGACTCTTCTTCACTGCCCTCGTCATCATTTGACTCTACATTACCTTCTTCTTCATCATCTTTCTCTGCCTCTACATCACCATCTTTATCATTCTCTGCCTCTTGGTCATTCTCTGCCACTACATCAGCCTCTTCATCATGATCTGACTCTACATCACCTTCTTCTTCATCATCATGATCTGACTCTACCTCAGCCTGTTCATCATTCTCTGACTCTTTGTTATTGTCTGCCTCTACCTCATCCTCTTCATCATTCTCTGCCTCTACCTCTCCATTTCTATCTTCCACAGGTGAAGGTTTCAATCGGGAGATTGTCGTCTGTGATTGTTGGCTCATGTCTGCTTTAGGGTCTGATGGCTTGAGGGCGTCCGTGTTATCCTTGTCCTCTTCATCCTCTTCATCGGAGGAGGGCGACTGGAACAGAGGAAGAGATCTCCTCTTCTGGTCTCTCCCGGAGGCCGACGGGAGGCTGCGTTTCCTGGCGTTCTCTTGGAGGGAGGAGGGCGGAGGCTTGTTGGAGGCCAGCAGCTCGTCTGTGTCTGCCGAGTCGTACTGCTCCTCCTCTCCCTTCCCACCTGTACAAACACCTCCGTTAGACATCCTGGGGTTATGCAACAGTAATAACAGGTGGGTCTTAACATATCCATTTCAATACTATTTTCTTTTTTGGAGTTTTATCGTAGCTCGTTTGGAAGGAGGTGGGATTATAGGTCACAGGAGGTCATGAGAGACATTTAACACCTCTGTTCACCACAAACACGAGGCCAGCTCTAAATTCAGTTTATTTTAGCAAAAAACAAAAAAAAGGAAGCGTAGCGAACGTGGTACCTTGATTGAACTTTCTGGACCGCGCCAGGAAGTCCGCTCGAACCACTTCCAGGATATCCTCCTCTTCTCTGGGCCCAGGTGCACCCTGGGAGATGCTGTGGATCTCCTCCTCAGCCGTGTGGCCACCAGCCAGACCATTAGTCTGTTCAGCATCAGCACTGTCAACACAACAGTGAGTCACTAAGAGGAGAGGACACAATGAGAGGAGACTAGGAGAGGAGACTAGGAGAGGAGACTAGGAGAGTACACAAGGGGGAGACTAGGAGAGGTCGAAGGGGGGAGAGACTAGGAGAGGACACAAGGAGAGGAGACTAGGTTAGGACACAAGGGGGGGGGAGAAGGAGAGGGAGACTAGGAGAGGAGACTAGGAGAGGAGACTAGGAGAGGAGACTAGGAGAGTACACAAGGGGGAGACTAGGAGAGGTCGAAGGGGGGAGAGACTAGGAGAGGGAGACTAGGAGAGGACACAAGGAGAGGAGACTAGGTTAGGACACAAGGGGGGGGAGAAGGAGAGGGAGACTAGGAGAGGACGCAAGGGGGGGGGGGGGGGGGGGGGGGGGGGAGACAAGGAGGGGATGCTAGGAGAAGAGATTAGGAGGAGACTAGGCGAGGAGACAAGGAGAGGACACTAGGGTGGGGTGAGCACACTCGGACACTACCAGTGGTAAGCGGGTCCCAGTACCTGGCTGGGTCCGGCTCCGTCCTGGTTCTCTTGGGCCTCCACGGCTGGGTGGGGGGGAACTCGCCCCTCCTCTTCTTGCTGATGTCATCGTCCCCCCCCGGGACCTCCCAGGTGAGCTGGGCCACGGAGGTGGTGTCGGGCTCGGCCTCCAGCCTCTTGATGTTGTGGCTGTGTTTGGACGGGTCGTACTTCATGCTCCTGCTCCTACTGCCTTTCCCGCACCGGAGGTTCAGGACGGGGAGCACTCGGCCGAACTTACTCACCACCCACTCCTGAGGACAGAGCGACCACAGGAACACAGGATGTCACAACAGACCTGCTTGAATATCAGTACAGTTGTCTCGTAACCGAAAGGTTGCTAGTGCGATCCCCAGCTCCTCTTAGCCGAGTGTTGATGTGTTCCTGAGCAAGACACTTAACCCCAACTGCTCCTGACGAGCTGGCTGTCGCCTTGCATGGTTGACTCTGCCGTCGGTGTGTCAATGTGTGTATTAACCGAAGCAAGTCGCTTCGGATAAAAGCGTCTGCTAAATGCCCTAAATGGAATTGTAATTTGGGCTCTCCACGACAATATGGAAACTAAATTCCGAATGCATTCTGGGATTTTGGGAAGAACATTATTAAACTGAATATATTTCCGGTGTTAACAGGAAGCTCTTTGTTGTTGTCATCACCACACATGGGAACAGCAAGGCTACACCTTCTACTGCCTTACATTAGAGACAGAACATCAATAAACCAATGGAAACAGAGAAAAATGTCCACAAACGACTGGAAACAGTGCTTATGTCCATAGACACATACCTAATGTCTACAGGCAAATAGGATGAGACCATGTGTCCAGGGACCAATAGAAACAGACCTTGTGTCCAGCGACCAATAGCGGGACACAGGAACAAATAGAAACAGACCTTGAGTCCAGGGACCAATAGGAACAGACCTTGTGTCTAGGAACCAATAGAAACAGACCTTGGGCCCAGGGACCAATAGAGACAGACCTTAGGCCCAGGGACTAATAGGAAGGGACCCAATAGGAACAGACCTTGGGCCCAGGAACCAATAGGAACAGACCTTGGGCCCAGGAACCAATAGGAACAGGCCTTGTGTCCAGTGACCAATAGGAACAGACCTTGTGTCCAGGGACCTCGGTCCCTGGTACAGCAGCCTTCATGTGGAAGTTCTCCACTCCGGCGGTCCTCAGGGAGTCCAGGACCTTCTCCTTGTTGTCCTTTTGGGGTTTAGCGGGGCTGTCCTGGGCCAGGGTCCGGGCCTGACGCTCCTGGTCCAGTCTGGAGTAAAGGGAGAGGGTTGGGGAGTCAGGGTTTGAGGATGATGCTGGAATTAAAGAAGCCGTTTGGCGGTAACGTGGCTGTGGACCCGCGGCTAAGGCACACAGCTTGCGGAGCTTCAAAGTATAGGATGTGAGCGACACATGACTAATCCCAGTAGGATTCTCTAACCCTATCAAAGCATTCTTTGAAAGGGGTAGATGGCAAGAGATTTAGGGTTTGAGAGCTAGGGTTAGAGAGTTGGTGGTATAGCCTTAAGAGAGATAGGGTTAGAGAGTTGGTGGTATAGCCTTAAGACAGATAGTTGAGAAGTAATGGTTACGGCAAGATAGTTATTGTTAGAGAGTTTATGTTAAAGGGTAAGAGGGATAAACGGTTAGGTCAGATTGTTAGGGTTGGAGAGTTAGGGTTAGAGGGTTGCGGATCATGGAGTTGGGGGAGGTTGGAAGTTAGGGGTAATGGGGTTAGGGAGTTAGGGTAATTGGTTTAGGGGGAGGAAGAGTTAGGATTAGAGGGTTGGAGTGTTGGGGTTACAGAGTTCGGGTTAGGGTCTTATGGTCATGGAGGTTCACCTCTGCAGAGGACTCTCCTTGGCAGGCTCGATCTGCAGTGTTCCTCCTTTCCATTTAGCCTTGTTCAGAACAGTCATACCTGTGACACAGACACCACAAGACATGTCTCACTGCTGCCACAACAACTAGCATACTAAAACAACACAATACAATCTGCTGTGGCTAGGGATACTTACATTTCTTGAAATCACCGTCTGAAATGGTGATGTTGATGTAGCCAAATGTCTTGTAAGGAACTCCTACGAAGACAGAAAACAAACCGCAACATGTTGTGACTAGTACATTCATATCAGTGGGCATGATATTGCACTTGACACACACTGTCGTTTCTCTAATATTGCGTGTCAGATCCTCACCCTCATCATCGTTCCTGGTTCGGAGTTCCACGTCCTCCACGGAGCCGAACTTCCCGAAACGGTCCCGCAGGTCTTTCTGTGTGATAGTGTGGCTGAGTCCTCCGATGTAGAGACGCTTAGACATGCTTTAACACACACACACACACACACACACACACACACACACACACACACACACACACACACACACACACACACACACACACACACACACACACACACCATGTACTACTGTCACAGTCTATTACAGTCATATATTATTCGGAACCATTTAATATTCTCTATAACGGAGCTGTACGTGACAGGTTGGCTAAGAAGGAGGCAAATAAAGTGAGTAGAGTCTGTGTTTAACATGTAGCATTAGTATACATGACATGAGACGTTTGCATCCGGATACATATAAAGGAAAGAATTTACATGTAGTCGAGAAATGTGGGTTTAATACATAAGATCAGTGTGAAGAGATATTTACTCACATGTACACGCGGGCGCTACTGATATCTCCACACTGAATGTCTAAAACCGGTAGAGAATGGTTCCGTGTGATAAGGTTCCGCTTTCAGCGTAAGCGGTAGACGCAGTCATGACTTGCTCTTAACTGAGCAAATAATATCCATTTCATGTCACCGAATGACCATATAAAAAAGTTGAATAGAGCGAATAATACAAGATAATGAATGTGTATATTTGTTATACTTTTAATACTTAAGATAACTGACCGAAGCGATATTATTGTTGCCAATAAACACTGGTGCACGGGTCAAATGAGCTTTACCATCCTTTCTAGGGGCGGGGGGTTCTAACATTTATAAAGTTGAAAATGTGTCTATTTCAACATAACATAACAGAGTATGAATATCTGCTAAGTTAAAAATATATATTTAAGTGTTCAACAAATACTTTTTCAGAGACTAAGTTCTAATTTCATGTTTCTTTTACCATAAGTGAACACCTCCCGTAAAACGAAAAGTGGTAGATTCCAGACAGCGCGAAAAGTTGTTTTTGTTTTCGACCGTGCACGTGAACTGAACCAACTGGGCAAACGTAAATCAACGTAATTTAACCACCGTTTAATCTCTATTAAAACCTAAAACACTCGGATATATAACAAGGTTCAGTGCTATGCATACTAAGTTTGTGTTATCTCCAGTTTAACAGTATCATTATCGAGAGGAGGATAGGTGTTTTGTGAGAGTTGAACCGGTGTTGTGTTCAGCGGGTCGTGAGGCATGCTGAGGCGGGACATGGAGACGGCCAGGCGGCTGGAGTTCCAGAGCAAGGCCCTGCAGGCGGAGATCGACACCCTGCGCAGCCCACACACAGAGACCGAGGGCTCCGTGGCCGTAAAGTTCAAAGGCCGGATGAAAGACGCGCTGTAAGGCTTATATCAGGGTTATATGATCTCCATAGACGGGTTAAATTTAACATATATTATAGTCGGCCACTACTGAACCCCTCTCAATAGTTACGTGGCCATTTTTGTCATTGGGGAAATATTGTGGATAAATACTGACAGAAAATGTACTTCATCATTGACACTGGAGAAGATTATCTCATTCTTTTAATGGTAAAACATGGCCACCGGTTTACTCATGCTGCAAGTTGTCTCTGAGTGGTAACCATGGTGACTGATGCCATAGGTAGACTCTGAGTGGTAACCACGGTGACTGATGCTACAGGTGGTCTCTGAGTGGTAATCATGGTGACTGATGCTACAGGTGTTAACTATGGTGACTGAGGCCCCAGGTAGTCGCTGAGTGGTAACGGTGGTGACTGAAGCTTCAGGTAGTCTCTGAGTGGTAACCTTGGTGATGCTGCAGGTTTTCTCAGAGTGGTAACCATGGTGATGCTACAGGTGGTCTCTGAATGGTAACTATGGTGACTGATGCCATAGGAAGTCTCTTGAGTGGTAACCGTGGTGACTGAGGCTACAGGTGTTCTCTGAGTGGTAACCATGGTGGCGCTGCAGGTTTTCTCTGAGTGGTAACCGTGGTGAATGATGCTGCAGGTTGTCCCTGAGTGGGAAGCAGACCGCAGAGGAGACGATGAGGAAGATGAGGGCGGAGGTGGAAGAGATGGAGGAAGATTTGGAGCGACAGACTGAGATGAATGGCATCAGTCTGACCAGCTGCACCGTGAAGACGTTACACAAGGGTAGGACGAGATGCACCTTTAACTGACAACGTCCTCTGTCTGGTACAGACCTATTGGCTCAGATGATGGTTACATGGTATCTTAATGTACATTATCATTTTATTGGAATCTATCTTAATGGGATGGACATCAAACCTCTCAAAATACTTTTAACTATGTTATTACTAGTTATTAGGTGTTTATTAAAGTGACACTGTGTTGCTTTTTTAATATGCATACACCAGTTTTTTTTAAATTTAAAACATGTTACAATATAAGTATCCTCCGACTCTCAGTTGTTTCGAACCGCCTCTGGGCTGATTTTTCGTAGCAATCCTGAGTCTTCCAAAAAGTTAATGTCCTGAGGTTGGGATGTATTATGTGAATACACTTTGTGGCAGACGACACACAGGTGGTGCAGCAGTACTCTCTGGCTGGCAGCTGTCTGGACCTGGGCTTTCAGGTGGAGTTCCAGCTTTCGGAGGCTCAGGTAACCATTGTGGTTTGGATCTTCCTCAAGATGAAGCGTCATTCATTTGAACGATAGTGTATAGCCATTGATTGTTTTGGATCAGTGGAAGGAACAAAAGAGTTATCATCCTCCATACCACCTGTGGTTGTTTCAGAAATGTCCATTTTAAATTGTGTGCAGCCAGTTAGTCGTGGAATAGCTCTGTGTGCAATACTAACTGCACACCCTAGAGGGCAGCAGAGGAACAAATGAAACGTGGAGAGTAGACCCTACATACTGCCAGAGTCCTGATTACAGTAGAGTCAGCAAACTGTTCAGAGTCAGGAGAATAGACAGAGAGTGAGGAGCAGAACCAGAGAGTAATGAGCAGAACCAGAGAGTGATGAGCAGAACCAGAGAGTAATGAGCAGAACCAGAGAGTGATGAGCAAAACCAGAGAGTAATGAGCAGAACCAGAGAGCAATGAGAAGAACCAGAGAGTAATGAGCAGAACCAGATACTGAGGAGCAGAACCAGAGAGTAATGAGCAGAACCAGAGAGCAAGGAGAAGAACCAGAGAGTAATGAGCAGAACAAGAGAGTAATGAGCAGAACCAGAGATTAATGAGCAGAACCAGAGAGTAATTAGCAGAACCAGAGAGCGAGGAGAAGAACCAGAGAGTAATGAGCAGAACCAGAGACTGAGGAACAGAACCAGAGAGTGAGGAGAAGAACCAGAGAGTAATGAGCAGAACCAGAGAGTAATGAGCAGAACCAGAGACTGAGGAGCAGAACCAGAGAGTAATGAGCAGAACCAGAGAGCGAGGAGCAGAACCAGAGAGTAATGAGAAGAACCAGAGAGTAAGGATCAGAACCACAGAGCGAGGAGCAGAACCAGAGAGTAATGAGCAGAACCAGAGAGTAATGAGCAGAACCAGAGAGTAATGAGCAGAACCACAGAGCGAGGAGCAGAACCAGAGAGTAATGAGCAGAACCAGAGAGTAATGAGCAGAACCAGAGAGCAATTAGCAGAACCAGAGAGTAATGAGCAGAACCAGAGAGTAATGAGCAGAACCAGAGAGTAATGAGCAGAACCAGAGCATTAGGGCTGGGGGATTGGGATTCAGGCGGTGCACTCTGCTATCCGGGGTCTGTAGGGACTGGCAGGGAGCAGACAAGAAGCCTTGGGTTAAATAAGAAAGTAGCTTCTTGAAGTTTCAGTACAAGCACATTGTTTCTTCTTTAGAAGTATCGGATTCATAGTACCAGCACACACGCATGCATCTTGTTGTGATCCTTTAATTTCCTGTATTCTTTCTCTGGGACACTTTAGTCTTTATTTATTACTTTTGAACAACGAGTTTAAAGGAGAACGCAGGACTGATGGCTCTGCATGCGGTTCTCTCTGATGGATTTTGTTCAGGGCAAGACCATCACCAAACTGGACATCGTTTTGGACACCGATGACATGCAAATCAGCAGCTTCACATCCAGGTAACCCCCCAGTAATAAACAGGTTACACACCAGTACTGAGCAGGTAACACATCAGTACTGAGCAAGTAACACCAGTACTGAGCAGGTAACACATCAGTACTGAGCAGGTAACACCAGTACTGAGCAGGTAACACACCAGTACTGAGCAGGTAACACCAGTACTGAGCAGGTTACACACCAGTACTGAGCAGGTAACACATCAGTACTGAGCAGGTTACACACCAGTACTGAGCAGGTAACACAGTGTGTGTGGGTGTGGGTGTGGGCTCTCGTATTGTTGGGTGCTATAGTAATTTCTTCACTCTGATCCAGCGGTCCACCTCACTGCTCCTCTTTGGCTGGGCTGTTGGCACAAGGAAACATAAAAAACCTCTCTGTATTGTCCAAACCCTACTTGCTCCTGAATGACCTGTCTCTGTACCTTCTAACCCCTATCTGCTCTTTAATGACATGTCTCTGTTCTGTCTAACAACTACTTGCTCTTTAATGACCTGTCTCTGTTTTGTCTTCTAACCCCTACCTGCTTTTGAATGACATGACTCTGTACTGTCAAACCCCTACATTCTCCTTAATGACCTGGCACTGTACTGTCTAACCCCTACCTGCTCCTTAATAACTTACCTATAGCTGCCTTTTCAGCCAAAGTACCCAGAACTTTTAGTCCAAAGAACTTTTCAAGGAACTAAAAGGTTCCTTCAGTCCGTTATCTGCATTTTAAGCGCTTTCTAAAGACCCGCAAAGATTAGCAAATTAAGGTACTTTACAACAGGCTCGTAAGTATATACGGGCCTGTTGTAAATGCTTTGCTGAGATACAAATATGCAGCATTTTCAAGCCAGTGAAAAGTGCTTTCAACCCTCCACGTCATGTGGCCGAGTGAGGACGAGCTTATGCTGCATCCTTTCACCAGAATAACCTATGTACTTAGAGGATTCATTTGTAATGGAGTTCACTTTTCTTTTCTTTTTTTGGGTAAAATAGTCTAGAGAACGGCAGTTTGCGAGAGAGAGGGGTTATGATAAGTGGGTGAGCGTTCTTTAATGCATCCATGTTTTGAGACGTTAGTATTTGAGTTGATTTTGCTGCTATGTTATCAAAATCAACCTATTTTCCCGTACCGCAGTACAGTTAAAGTGGTAGATTGGAATTTTGGACATAGGGCCTGATTCCCAAGTTAGCCTTGGTGTTCTTTATCATTGGAGTCAGTTTTCAACACATTTCATTCAGTCCTTTTAGTTGCAGAGTTTGCTCGTGCTAGGCTAGAACACGGCAACGGGCAATACTAGCCTGCTAATAAAACAGTCTTACCCACTCCACAGTACACCCGAGGCAAATCAATTATAACGCCAGACGGTCGATGTCAATGTCTGTGTTGATAGAATAATGTTAGAAATAAAAGCAACCTTGCATTGCATTGCATTTTGAGTGACTTGCTGTGTCTCAGCAGCAGTGTTATATTGCTGGTAGTAGGCTACGGCAGCGGCGGACTGATACCTAGGTAAAAATTCCGCTGCTGCTGAGATAGTAGTCCCTCCAAATGCGATGATTCATGCGATGCGTGGTTAGTTTTATTTCTAACATTATTCTATCAACACAGACATTTACATCTATAGTCTGTCGTTATAATTGATGTGCCTCGGGTGTACTGTGGAGTGGGTAAGACTGTTTTATTAGCAGGCTAGTATTGCCCGTTGCCGTGCGCTAGCCTAGCACGAGCGAACTCTGCAACTAGAAGGACTGAATGATATGTGTTAAACTGTCTCCAATGATAAAGAACACCAAGGCTGACTTGGGAATCAGGCCCTATGTCCAAAATTCGGAACTACCCCTTTAAACACTTGCTCGTAGCTCCGACTGTTATTGATATGAATGATCAATGCATATCAATTATAGGTCTATGAATGTAGTTTATCGCTATGGATGCATTAAGAGGACTGATTGTCATGTCGAAGTTAACATGGAACTTAACTAGACCCTGGGCCCAGCGGTGGAAGCTCACCAAGTTCCTCCATAGGTTCCTAGTCTTAAGCCGCGTGGAAACGCTGCTTATGGTAAAGCTCCTGCTATTTTACCTGACTTCACCTTCCCCTCCTACCTCAGTAGTGCTGCTGTATCTCACCCGTCTCTCTCGCTCGCTGCTCCAGACGTCCATAGCTCGCTCTACCCCCAGTGTGTCCCAATGGTTACGCTCCAGTGCTGGAGTCCTGCCATGTTTCCATCTGCTCTCTATGGAAACTTAACCCTGGGGCCCACAATATGGAAACTATTACACACAGCCTCCCTCTCCGCCTGCGTTTCTGTCTCACCGTCTCTCTGTCAGGGCCAGCCTGTCTGCCTGTCTCTCTGTCACTACCTGTCTGTTTCTGTGTGTACCCCTTATAATATAGAAGACGTAAATAAATACTCCTGCTGTCTGCTGTGGTATATGCTGTGCAGTGTTTCTTCAACTATTTCTTTGCACCAGCTGAGCTGTGTGAGGCCGCTTTGTTGATGGGAATGCTGCCCCCCACGTTTTCCTCATGTGTTTCATATTCTATTGTAGGGGAACGCTATTTTCCACAATATTTCATAATTGTAACATTTTCTTTTGCACGTCTGATTGCGGTGCCTCTAGTTATCGAGTGGAGGCGCTGTGCCACTGCATGGAACACAGTGCTAACACAGTATTGTACTGTATAACACTGTAATATGGTGGTGTGGTATAACACTTTATGATACTGTGTAACACTGTGGTATGGTGGTGTGGTATAGCACTGTAATACTGTTGTGTGCTAAAGCACTTCATAATACTGTTGTGTAGTAGTGTGTTATAATACTGTTGTGTGGGATTGTACTATCATAATGTATAACCCTGTTGTGTTCCAGAGCGGAAGAGAGATGTGAGCTGATCCAGTTCTTCAGAACACTCCGGAGCTTCTCTGAAGGTCTTGAGGACCGGCGCAGAACCTTTCATCACTTTCAGGTAATGTAGTCCCATCTTAGGGATCAATCGTTTGCGTTCGTCTGGTACGAGGCCCTGTTGACACCAGCGTTCTGAATCTCTCTTCAAATTGTGAATGGAAAACGCTGGGGACCTTTGCGATGCAACAAGGTGTTTCCTGCGTCTCAACAGGTGGGAACGGTTAAGGGAGAGATTAAACAGTTGTCCAAACGACCTCCGGAGGCAGTGTGCGCTACATTCAATCAAGATGACCCGCGATTGGTTATGTCTAGACAGAAACTCTGGCAAGAATGTGACTCAAGGCTAGCCTGTGATGGCGTTTGTTCACTAGGGACCCAGCAGAACCATGAAAGCTGCTTTGACCAGCTGGCCAGGGTTAAGAGCTGCTAGTGAAAAGCTGCTAGTTAGTAGCTGGGTGAGCAGCCAGCACAGCTGGCTTGTGTTTGATTAATAGCATGTAGTTAATTAACAGCGCCTCCTTAAAACATCAACATCCCGTTATACTACGCCACAGGGCCCAATATGCAACACAGAATGCTGTCCTGATGAGGGAGTCTAAGCATAGTCGAGGGAGTAGTTAAGGTAAGCGTTTCGATGCTGTGGTGCATGTATGACTTGGACGTGACCAATAAAACTTGTGCCAGAGTGAGTTGACAATAACCTCCACCATCCATCAAGATATGAAACTTAAATCAAATGCAGAAGTTGAGGGACGCTCTTTAAACGCCCCAAAGCCCGACGGCTCCAGTGGAGCTGAGGAGATGATAGAGACGCAGAATGCTAAACTAAATCTGTTGAAGCAACATGGAACCCATCGTCTGTTTACTTCGAGAACGTAGCTTTAGAGCTGCCAGTTCGGTTGGGCTAAAGGAATACGATTAACCCACATTTTCCATAAAGGTCTGCGTTTCGCTAAACATTCACATATTTGTTTGACTTGCATGCTCTGGTTCTTGTTGAGGGTGGCATGTTTTGCTGTGGGCAGAAGTTTTTGTTGATTTTTGTGGTCTTGCAAACAGGTCAAGTATCATATTGCAACCCGAAATAAAATCTGGATTTTTTAAAAGATAAAGAAGTCATTTTATCTTGACTTCAGAAACAAGTCTTCTGTACGCTTAAATTACAAAAAAACACATTCAACAAATTTACGTCTCAGAAACACTCAACAACAAGCGCAATTTCATTTTAAAAGGGTAACTTTATTGAATATCTTAAACATTTGACTGTACATCATTGTCTTATTCACATAGGTAATGGCTCCCAGGGTTTCAGTATTGTTGTGTGTGTGTGTGTGTGTGTGTGTGTGTGTGTGTGTGTGTGTGTGTGTGTGTGTGTGTGTGTGTGTGTGTGTGTGTGTGTGTGTGTGTGTGTGTGTGTGTGTGTGTGTGTGTGTTTCATTATCTATGTTTATATATATATGACGTTTTAATATTATGTTATCCTGAACAAGGACACTTTAGGAGATATGAGTTGAGAAACGTTCACATTACCATAGCACCATGATGTATTCTACCTCCTGTAACAGGGTTAGGGTATTCTACCTGCTTCACTGTCATTACAGTTAGGGCCTTGTACCTGCTTTACTGTCACTAGGGTTAGGTCATTGTACCTGCTTTACATTCACTACAGGATGGGTATTGTACCTGCTGTACTGTCACTAGGGCTAAGGTATTGTACCTGCTGTAGGGTAAGGTTATTCTACCTGCTTTACTGTCACTAGGGTTAGGGTATTGTACCTGCTGTAGGGTTAAGGTATTGTACCTGCTTAGGGTTAGGGTATTGTACCTGCTGTACTTTCACTAGGGCTAAGGTATTGTACCTGCTATGGGGTTAGGGTATTGTACCTGCTGTAGGGTTAGGGTATTGTACCTGCTGTACTGTCACTAGGGTTAAGGTATTGTACCTGCTATAGGGTTAGGGTATTGTACCTGCTGTAGGGTTAAGGTATTGTACCTGCTGTAGGGTTAAGGTATTGTACCTGCTTAGGGTTAGGGTATTGTACCTGCTTAGGGTTAGGGTATTGTACCTGCTTAGGGTTAGGGTATTGTACCTGCTGTAGGGTTAAGTTATTGTACCTGCTTAGGGTTAGGGTATTGTACCTGCTGTAGGGTTAGGGTATTGTACCTGCTGTCGGGTTAGGGTATTGTACCTCCTGTCAGAGTAGGGTATTGTTCTAGGGTTAGGGTATTGTACCTGCTGTCGGGTTAGGGTATTGTACCTCCTGTCAGAGTAGGGTATTGTTCTAGGGTTAGGGTATTGTACCTGCTGTAGGGTTAGGGTATTCTACCTGCTGTACTGTCGCTACAGTTAGGGTATTGTACCTCCTGTCAGAGTAGGGTATTGTTCTAGGGTTAGGGTAGTCTTCCTCCCCTCAGGGTTAGCTCCTCGTAGGCTCCGCTCATGGTGCCTATGGTTGAGTTGGTGCTGAGGAACTTCCTCAGGACTTCAGAGTAATAACGTGAGTGTAAAAACACAAGAGTAAACATGAGGGTGTTGACCCTGGAGGGGGTGCACCAGCACCCGCGACCCCAGAACTCATCACCTCACAAGGGTCCCTCATCTACTATCATCAACTATATAATTTATGAATGAGAGAATCTAAAGGCCTATCAAAGGTGCGACTATATGCCACAAACGACCACATAGAATGACTTGACAGTAACACAATGTTAGATGAGATACTTTCTTTACTACATGCCCCACAGTAGCAAAAACATTCCTGCATTGGCATCGCTGAGATGTTTATCTCATGCTGGCCTGTGACCAGCATGGACAAAATGGTGCAGCTATGTCTAAGCTAGCTTCTCAGCTTGTTAGCTAACTGTACTTGGAAAACAAGAAGTGCGGCTAGATGGACACTACTTATTTTAAATTGTGACTAGTGACTAGCTGTGCATGGGGAGAACCACAGATTTCTTGGATGAATTGTTGAAGGTATTTGAGACCGTGTAACCAGTGCCCAGTAAAGAAACTCCACACAGCTAGTTTCCAGTATGCCCCAGTAAGCTCAGCAGCCTGCACCAGGAGCACAACTGAAAACTGATGGTGCTCAGTAATAGCGCCCTAAAGGCAGGGACCTGAGACAGATGAAGCTGTCGGGGTACTTGGACAGCACCACGGGGTTTCCATCCAGGCGCACCTCGTTGAGGCTGGGCCGCAGGTAGTAGGTGTTGTTGCCCTTGCAAAAGGTGTCTACGCTGATCTCTGTGATATTGTTGTTCTGAAATGGCATAAGAACAGTAAATATTATAGAAGTACAAGCTATGAGTAGAGGCACATGTTTTTTTTGTTCAATCAGGGTATGGGTTAATAATGAGGTAGATGTTGTGTTTTAACCGGGTGGATGTCACTTTTTTAACGATTTAGAGGTTGTGTTCCAACAAGTTAGAGAACATTGTTCTTACAAGGGTAATATCGCTGTTCTAATGCGGTATATGTTATTGAGGTTGATGTTGAGGTAGAGGTCATTGTTCTCATGGGGTAGATGCTACTGTTTTCATAAGGTAGAGGCCTGTTTTCCCTCTGGTCCCTGTTCTCATGGGGAAGAGGTCCCTGTCCTCATGAGGTAGAAGTCCCTGTTCGCATGAGGTAGAAGCAAACGTTTTCATGAGGAAGAGGACCCTGTTCTCATGAGGAAGAGGACCCTGTTCTCATGAGGAAAAGGGTCCCTGTTTCCATGGGGTAGTGGCCCCTGTTCTCATGAGGTAGAGGCCACTGTTCTCATGAGGTACAGGCCCCTGTTCTCATGAGGTACAGGCCCCTGTTCTCATGAGGTACAGGCCCCTGTTCTCATGAGGTACAGGCCCCTGTTCTCATGACGTAAGGACCCTGTTCTCATGAGGTAGAGGTCCCTGTTCTCATGAGGTAGAGGACCCTGTTCTCATGAGGTTGTCACTGCTCTAAAGAGGTTGATGTCAGGTAAGCTGACTGTTCTAACGAGGTTAAGGTGACTGTTCTAACGAGGTAGAGGTAAGTGTAAATGTCAGGGTACTGGGAAAACAAACAGACCTGTAGATGAAGAGTGCGGACGCTCTCTGGGATCTGTGGAACTGCTTCCAGCTGGTTGTCGGCCAAAAACAGGTTCACCAGCCTGGTCAGTTTCTGAGGGATAAAAAGTGTGGAAGGATGTACCATGTTATAATGTTTATAATCACTATTAATTTCAACATTTCCAAGAGATGAACTCTAAAGTCTTAAGTTAGCACAACCTGGCTTTGTGGGGAGGCTCATGACCTCCATCTCTGAGTTGGAATGGTTTTGCTTGTTTTTATTCATGTATAAACTAATTAGTTATATGTTCACATTGTTTAAGTCAGAGGTCTATGAAGGTGTGGAAGGGTGCACTGCACACGTTTGGTTCGCAGTTTTCATGAAGGGTTAAAAATATAGAAGGCTTTGTGGAAGAGATTGAGGTTGTTAAGTGGATGATTCCACCGGCTGCACAAAGCGTGTGAATGTTTGGAGAGGTTGTGTACCTTGAAGGCAGTAGCCTTGACACCCCTGGTCTTGAGGAGGTTGTAGTTGGCATTGAAGACGGTGAGTTTAGCCGGCAGCATGGGAAGCTTGACCAGGCGGTTCTCCGACAGGTTCAGTTCCTCCAGCACGGGCAGCTTGGAGAACGCCCCGTCCTCCACCTCAGAAATCAGGTTCCCCGTCAGGTCGATCCTCTTCAGAGTCACTGGAGGACCAGAGAACAACACCGTTAATCAGGTGAAATCAGGTTCCCCGTCAGGTCGATCCTCTTAAGAGTCACTGGAGAACCAGAGAACAACACTGTTAATCTGGTGAAATCAGGTTCCCTGTCAGGTCGATCCTCTTAAGAGTCACTGGAGAACCAGAGAACAACACCGTTAATCAGGTGAAATCCGGTTCCCTGTCAGGTCAATCCTCTTAAGAGTCACTGGAGGACCAGAGAACAACACTGTTAATCAGCTGGAATCAGGTTCTTCTTCGAGTCACTGGAGGACCACAGAAGAACAGTATTAATCAGGTCAAATCAGGTTCACGGTTGATCCTCTTCAGAGTCACTGGAGGACCAGAGAACAATACCATTTTACTCAAAAACTAAAAGTAAAAAGCTCTCAACATGTATACATCATCTGATGGACTCGGCACAACATTATTTCAATATGGAGCTACCAAAGTACAGGTTTTTAAATTATCGTCTTTCACTGTATAGCCTGTTTCAGCCAGTAAGGTCTTGGGTTAAAAGTTTGTATCAACACATAAATAACACAATTCTGGCCAAGTTTTTCTAGGATCTTCTCATCTTGTTTGGACCGATTTTCTTTTAATTTGCCGATTGTTAACATTGATAATGCTGCATATCTGAACTATTTGTACTTGTTGCATAGGACAGGAAATAAGCTATACCATGGACCTTTGGTGGTGCAATTTATTTAATACTTTGTTAGATAGGAACTAAAGCTTGAACGTTTATTTGCCTATTGAAAGACAAAGAAATTGAAGGCAGCAAACAAGCATTCTTGCATTTGATAATGTAACTTAGTATTAAACATGTAGGCTGTCCGCTCATCAAAATTGCGAAAATGGTTTTATATAGCTTGATGTACACACAAAGTCAAACAGTAGTGTAGATCTTGCTCATCAGCATCATTAGAGAATACAAGAGGCACATTCTGGCATGTTTTTTTTGTTTTCTTTTGCTTGGGTGCAAGAGAAAACCAGATCAACTCCAGTCTTTTTTTTCGGAGCTAGCGAGCTGAAGAAGTATTCCTAGTAACTGAGGTACTGAATGTTTGCTCCTTATTGGTTGGCTACTTGTAGGTCCACGACATACCGCCATCCACTGGTCAAAAGACCGCAATTCATCCAAAGTCGCTTCATTCTGGGATATTTTTATTTGTCGCTTTCTCCATTATACTATTTAGTGGTCTGATTTTGCCTTGTTGGACCCTGAGGAAACCTGATAATGTTTATACCATCTATATATCACCAGGCTTCTGTTCCTGTAACCCATGGGTCATTGTAGAGCCAACATTGCAGAACAGTGATGGTCATGAAGCCGACCCAACTTACAGATATCAGCAAAGTCCTTTGACCTGATCTTCTTGATCCTGTTGTAGCGGGCGTACAGGTAGGCGGTCTCCTTTGGCAAGGCAGGTACGGAGGTCATGTCCGGACTCACCTCTTCACAGTACACCGAGCCGGTCAGACACACACACAGCAGGCAGGTAGGGAGATCTGGAACACCGCAAGAAACAAATAAGAAACACTCAAAGTTTGAATGGCCACCTCAGTCATTGGAGAGGCTTCGCCTAATCCATACATAGAGCTGCAGACTTTAATGCACTTCTCAAGTGCATTGAAGGTCTTACCACTGGTGTCTCCCCCTGCGTTCGGTCCATCCTCTGATTCATCACCGAGCATCCCATGCTCCCGGTGTGCAGGCACTTCCCTCTGCAGGAAACGACATGGGGGGGATACAACTGTCGGTTCACCTAAAGCTAGATTAACAGTTTGACCTGCAGCACGTCTGCGAAGATACATGCTCAATGAGGAGACATGGCACACTCGGTAGGTTGTGGAGTATGTCTGGTGCTGCAGAGGTTGGCGATTAGTTTGAGGGATCTCAGATGAGTGGTAGAGTGTTGACCAAACCAGGTACTTAACCAGGTATGAATTGTCAGAGTGTAAACATTGCAGTTTCTGGAAACATGAGATGGATATCTGGCAGCGTTGGTCCTTGGCTCCAGAGATGACCCCTGACCCCTGTCTAACCCTAACCCTACGGCCTGAGATCACCTGACTTGTTAAGCAGTAACCAAACCAACAGACCCTAACCTCTCAGTCCTGGTTGAATACGTTATTCCTAACTGGAGCCAATAGTTGTAATAGTTGTAACTAAGTAGTAAGGTCCAACTGCTAGTGTCACTATAACTAATGTATGCAAGTGTAGTCTCTCTACTATAACGTTTGATCTGGGAGTGTTGCCACTTCAGATGTATATGTGAATCACGGAGGACTAGATGCATAAATACAGATGTTGACCTTTAATGAGATGGAGATCAGCTACACAACAATGCTCAATGGACAGAATTTCTCTACAATCTTGTATAGTCTCCGGTTGCCATAGGATCCCTCTTAACTACAGTAGGGGTCATCACATGTGTCTACAATGATACTTACAATATTTAAAATACAACATGTATGCATAGACAAAGCTTCTATGTGTTAGTGTTCACCATGGTTCTCGTTGACTTGTATGTGTTATTGTTAGGTGCTGGGAGTTACTGGGTAGGTATTTGGTTAGTGTTAAGGGGTTAGATTTAACCTTGATAGTAAATGTGAAGGGGTTGGAATTCTGGGGTTAGTGGTTAGTTCGAAAGGGTTAGTGTTTACCTTAACGTTTAGTGTTGTTGGGTTGGTATTGAGGGTTAGTGTTTACCTTAAAGGTTAGTTCGAAAGGGTTAGTGTTTGCCTTAACGTTTAGTGTTGTTGGGTTGGTATTGAGGGTTAGTGTTTACCTTAAAGGTTAGTGTTGAGGGGTTAGTGTTTACCTTAAAAGTTATTGTTGAGGGGTTAGTGTTTACCTTAAAAGTTAGTGTTTACCTTAATGTTTAGTGTTGAGGGGTCAGTGTGTACCTTAATGTTTAGTTTTGAGGGGTTAGTGTTTACCTTAATGTTTAGTGTTGAGGGGTTAGTGTTTACCTTAAAGGTTAGTGTTGAGGGGTTAGTGTTTACCTTAAAAGTTAGTGTTTACCTTAATGTTTAGTGTTGAGGGGTTAGTGTGTACCTTAATGTTTAGTGTTGAGGGGTTACTGTTTACCTTAATGATTAGTGTTGAGGAGTAAGAGTGTACCTTAAATGTTAGTGTTGAGGGGTTAGTGTTAACCTTAATGATTAGTGTTGAGGTTTAGTGTTACCTTAATGGTTAGTGTTAAGGGTTAATGTTTACCTTAATGGTGAGTGTTAAGGGTTAGTGTTTACCTTAATGGTTATTGTTTACCTTGGTCTTCCTTGACTCTAAGTAGTCCCCAGCTCTGTGCCTTGCTGGAACACGTCCGAGTATCAGTTGGGTCTTTTGGTCCAGAGAGTTCCCCGACACTGTGGCCAGCCATGGTACCAGCAAACACAAGAATACGACTGTTGTCATCCTGATGAGACCTCCACTTGCGGTTCTCTGCCTGTCTGCTTACTGTCTCTCGCTGCTCAGCCTGTGTGGAAAGGGGGATGTGTCAAAGTAGGGTTTTAAAGACTGCGCACCAGCATCACAGTTAACCCTTCACTCCCTGCACCCCAACCATACAGCACAGACTGTTAACCCTTCACTCCCTGCACCCCTACCATACAGCACAGACTGTTAACCCTTCACTCCCTGCACCCCTACCATACAGCACAGACTGTTAACCCTTCACTCCCTGAACCCCAACCATACATCACAGACTGTTAACCCTTCACTCCCTGCACCCCTACCATACAGCACAGACTGTTAACCCTTCACTCCCTGCACCCCTACCATACAGCACAGACTGTTAACCCTTCACTCCCTGAACCCCTACCATACAGCACAGACTGTTAACCCTTCACTCCCTGCACCCCAACCATACAGCACAGACTGTTAACCCTTCACTCCCTGCACCCCTACCATACAGCACAGACTGTTAACCCTTCACTCCCTGCTGCCCCACCATACAGCACAGACTGTTAACCCTTCACTCCCTGCTGCCCCACCATACAGCACAAACTGTTAACCCTTCACTCCCTGAACCCCAACCATACAGCACAGACTGTTAACCCTTCACTCCCTGCACCCCAACCATACATCACCGACTGTTAACCCTTCACTCCCTGCACCCCTACCATACAGCACAGACTGTTAACCCTTCACTCCCTGCTGCCCCACCATACTGTACAACCATACAGCCCAAACCCAAACGGACATAAAACTAGGCAGGACTTGGAAGTTCTTAATCCTCAAACTACCTTCAAAACATAAAGGCTCTCGCAGTAGACCTCCATTGGAGGATCATATAAGGTAATCTTTATTGTAAGCAGCCGTGGTCGAATAAAATATCTACTTTCAGGACCTCCTCATGAACATCTGTGTAAATGTAGCAGCAAAACACATGAGATAGGAACCATGTGAGGGACCTACCAGGAGATCAGTGTCTACCAGAAGATCAGAGGGGGTCCACAACAGTATTCATCCCATGTAGCCTACGCCAGACTGGGCCTCATGACTGGGGCATTATGCCTGAGGCCTTACAGGTGTGGTAACAATTATGAACACCTTCAAACTTTTCCTTCCCTGGGAAGAGGGCCAGAGCCTGGAGAATGTTTTTACTGTGGCTAATGATCTGTGCCAGGGTCTGTTTGACTGTCAGGATGGCGTTCCATGGGCTCTGACGGGCGGTTCAGACTGGATTACAGCAGACACCCACCCACAAGCTGACCACTCACAATTATCTCTTCCACTTCAGTCTCTGAGAAAGAGCTGGCTGCGAACTCACAGAGGAGAAAACTCAATAAACACATGAGCTCATGGTCATAAGGGGTCCCTGGTAGACAGGCTCAGCAGAAACATACTAGAACTCTGGCCATGAGAGCCCCTGGGAGCAAGGCTCTGTAAAACAGACTAGTGCACTGGCATACTAATGCTCGGGTCATGAGGGCCCCTGGGAGCCAGTAAAACATACTAGTACTCTGGTGATGAGGGCCTCTGGGAGCCAGTAAAACATACTACTACTCTGGTGATGAGGGCCCCTGGGAGCCAGTAAAACCTACTAGTACTCTGGTCATGAGGGCCCCTGAGAGCCAGTAAAACCTACTAGTACTCTGGTCATGAGGGCCTCTGGGAGCCAGTAAAACATACTAGCACTCTGGTGATGAGGGCCCCTGGGAGCCAGGCTTAGTTAACTGACAGCAGGTGCGAAGTAAGTGACTCATCCAGCTTCTGAAGCGCAACACAACGCTGCCAGTGTTCTGTGTTCTTCCCGTTTGGACACCTTCAAGCAGCTATAAATAATGTAGGCATATGCTGGACTGCTGGACCATTCCTTAAAGCTAGGCTAGGCATTTTTGGAAAAAATAAAAAATATCTACCCAAAATAAATCTTTTACTTTATTTAGTTTGGCAGAGCATTTGATTTATTGATTGATTCTTGCCAAGATTTTTTTCTAAAATAATTGCATACCCTAACCTTGACAGTCTTTTGTATTTAACGGTTCTATTTAGTTCTTTAATCTTTCAAGAGGCGCCTTTAAACCATGAGGTGGTAGAGGAACGTTTTGTAAACAATATAACAAAGACATTACTATCCTAATATTTGTAATAACAAAAAGGTGATGTGCAATCATGTGATAAGAGAATGTCCTCATTTAGTGCCGTTAATCTATTACATTAGTAAACAATATGAGTCATGTTGGATGGTTATATGTCCGTCTCTTGCAAATATCTTCCAGTGTGATGATGTGCCGCAGTAGGTCTGATGGTGTACCTCAATAGGTCTGATGGTGTACCTCAGTATGTCTGATGGTGTACCTCAATAGGTCTGATGGTGTACCTCAGTAGGTCTCTGTGATGGTGTACCTCAGTAGGTCTCTGTGGTGGTGAACCTCAATATGTCTGATGGTGTACCTCAGTAGGTCTCTGTGATGGTGTACCTCAGTAGGTCTGATTGTGTACCTCAGTAGGTCTCTGTGATGGTGCACTCAGTAGGTCTCTGTGATGGTGTACCTCAGTAGGTCTGATGGTGTACCTCATTAGGTCTGATGGTGTACCTCAGTAGGTCTGATGGTGTACCTCAGTAGGTCTCTGTGATGGTGTACCTCAGTTGGTCTGATGGTGTACCTCAGTAGGTCTGATGGTGTACCTCAGTAGGTCTGATGGTGTACCTCAGTAGGTCTCTGTGATGGTGTACCTCAGTAGGTCTGATGGTGTACCTCAATAGGTCTGATGGTGTACCTCAGTAGGTCTGATGGTGTACCTCAGTAGGTCTGATGGTGTACCTCAGTAGGTCTGATGGTGTACCTCATTAGGTCTGATGGTGTACCTCAGTAGGTCTGATGGTGTACCTCAGTAGGTCTGATGGTGTACCTCAGTAGGTCTCTGTGATGGTGTACCTCAGTAGGTCTCTGTGATGGTGTACCTCAGTAGGTCTGATGGTGTACCTCAGTAGGTCTCTGTGATGGTGCACTCAGTAGGTCTCTGTGATGGTGTACCTCAGTAGGTCTGATGGTGTGCCTCAATAGGTCTGATGGTGTACCTCAATAGGTCTGATGGTGTACCTCAGTAGGTCTCTGTGATGGTGTACCTCAGTAGGTCTAATGGTGTACCTCAATAGGTCTGATGGTGTACCTCAGTAGGTCTGATGGTGTACCTCAGTAGGTCTCTGTGATGGTGTACCTCAGTAGGTCTGATGGTGTACCTCAGTAGGTCTCTGTGATGGTGTACCTCAGTAGGTCTCTCTGATGGTGTACCTCAGTAGGTCTCTGTGATGGTGTACCTCAGTAGGTCTCTGTGATGGTGTACCTCAGTAGGTCTCTCTGATGGTGTACCTCAGTAGGTCTCTGTGATGGTGTACCTCAGTAGGTCTCTGTGATGGTGTACCTCAGTAGGTCTGATGGTGTACCTCATTAGGTCTGATGGTGTACCTCAGTAGGTCTGATGGTGTACCTCAGTAGGTCTCTGTGATGGTGTAACTCAGTAGGTCTCTGTGATGGTGCACTCAGTAGGTCTCTGTGATGGTGTTCCTCAATAGGTCTGATGGTGTACCTCAGTAGGTCTCTGTGATGGTGTACCTCAGTAGGTCTGATGGTGTACCACATTAGGTCTGATGGTGTACCTCAGTAGGTCTGATGGTGTACCTCAGTAGGTCTCTCTGATAGTGTACCTCAGTAGGTCTCTGTGATGGTGTACCTCAGTAGGTCTGATGGTGTACCTCAGTAGGTCTGATGGTGTACCTCAATAGGTCTGATGGTGTACCTCAGTAGGTCTGCTGGTGTACCTCAGTAGGTCTCTGTGATGGTGTACCTCAGTAGGTCTGATGGTGTTCCTCAGTAGGTCTGATGGTGTACCTCAGTAGGTCTCTGTGATGGTGTACCTCAGTAGGTCTCTGTGATGGTGTACCTCAGTAGATCTCTGTGATGGTGTACCTCAGTAGGTCTCTGTGATGTTGTGCCTCAGTAGGTCTGATGGTGTACCTCAGTAGGTCTGATGGTGTACCTCAGTAGGTCTCTCTGATGGTGTACCTCAGTAGGTCTCTGTGATGGTGTACCTCAGTAGGTCTGATGGTGTACCTCAGTAGGTCTGATGGTGTACCTCAATAGGTCTGATGGTGTACCTCAGTAGGTCTGCTGGTGTACCTCAGTAGGTCTCTGTGATGGTGTACCTCAGTAGGTCTGATGGTGTACCTCAGTAGGTCTGATGGTGTACCTCAGTAGGTCTCTGTGATGGTGTACCTCAGTAGGTCTCTGTGATGGTGTACCTCAGTAGATCTCTGTGATGGTGTACCTCAGTAGGTCTCTGTGATGTTGTGCCTCAGTAGGTCTGATGGTGTACCTCAGTAGGTCTGATGGTGTACCTCAGTAGGTCTCTCTGATGGTGTACCTCAGTAGGTCTCTGTGATGGTGTACCTCAGTAGGTCTCTGTGATGGTGTACCTCAGTAGGTCTGATGGTGTACCTCATTAGGTCTGATGGTGTACCTCAGTAGGTCTGATGGTGTACCTCAGTAGGTCTCTGTGATGGTGTAACTCAGTAGGTCTCTGTGATGGTGCACTCAGTAGGTCTCTGTGATGGTGTACCTCAATGGGTCTGATGGTGTACCTCAGTAGGTCTCTGTGATGGTGTACCTCAGTAGGTCTGATGGTGTACCTCAGTAGGTCTCTGTGATGGTGTACCTCAGTAGGTCTCTGTGATAGTGTACCTCAGTAGGTCTCTGTGATAGTGTACCTCAGTAGGTCTCTCTGATAGTGTACCTCAGTAGGTCTCTCTGATGGTGTACCTCAGTAGGTCTCTGTGATGGTGTACCTCAGTAGGTCTCTCTGATAGTGTACCTCAGTAGGTCTCTGTGATAGTGTACCTCAGGAGGTCTCTGTGATGGTGTACCTCAGTAGGTCTCTCTGATAGTGTACCTCAGTAGGTCTCTGTGATAGTGTACCTCAGGAGGTCTCTGTGATGGTGTACCTCAGTAGCTCTCTCTGATAGTGTACCTCAGTAGGTCTCTGTGTTATTGTACTGTCCTCAGGGTTCAGTGAAGCGATTGTTTTTCCACATGGAGCTGTGAGAGGAGGAATTCAGTCCCAGAGCAGAGGAGAGGAGGAGGAGTGTGAGAAGCAGGAGAAGCAGGAACCTCTGGTAGCAGAAACTGCTCTGTTCACTTCCACCAGAACTATTAGTTAATAATGAATAATACAATTATATACAGTACAAAATGTTGATAAGAGAAAACCCAATAATGTGTCTGGATCTTTTCATGCTTCTGTACTGTGCTGGCTATCTGACAATGGGGCCATGCCAGCCGCCTCCTGCTGTTTCTCTGAGCCCAGTTCAGGTCAACACTGCCACGCCGCAAACACACCGTGCTTCCACAGGTCCTCTATAGAGCTGTCCGCGCCTCAGGTCATCAATCATATCTATAGTGTACTATGGCTGTCGTCTGGTACCTAAAAGATAGTCTAATCTGTTGTATGCTAACAGTGCTACCACATGTAACGACTTGAGTGCTGTGATGTTGACATTTGGAACCATATGGAGCACATTAGTGAGCAACTCCCGCGTTGCCAAATACTTCTGCCTTGGCCCAAAAGCACAGAGTTGGAGACTGTTGTCTCCTGCCTATAGGTTTTTTTATTTGTGGACGACAGCTTTCTGCATTGAGCTGCTCGTCTGTAGCTGTTTCTCCTACCCCTTTGCTTTCATTCCTATTCTGTTTATTTCTCTCTTTCTCTGTTACTGTCGCTCCTACTCTTATACTATCTCCCCCTCTCTGTTATTGTCTCTCCAATCCTGTCTCTCCTCTGCTACTGTCTCTCCTTCTCTGTTAATGTAGGTCTCACCTACTCTGTTACTGTCTCTTTTACTTTGTTTTCTGTTCACCCACTCTATTATTGTCTCTGCTAATCGCTGTTACTGTACGCCTGTGTTACTGTAGTTCTGTCCCAGTCTGGGTTACTGTAGGCCTGTGTTACTGTAGGTCTGTCCCGGTCTGGGTTACTGTCCCCTGTATCTCAATGTCTGTACAGACGGGCCGTTTCTAGGAAGCTCCCATGGTAAACTCATTAGGTGTTTAATAGGACTGTGGTCTGGAATTTTCCCTCTGTACCTCCACAACCATCCACATGCTTACACATTCTCCCTCTCGCCCTCTTTCTCCCCCTCTCTCTCCCTCTGCTTCCCTCTCTCTCTCAGTTCTGATGCATAGTGTGGCAGCCTAAGCCTTTCTCGCTGCTTTTCCACATGTTGTGATTCTCCCTGGAATCCGCAGCTTTCAGCGCCTGATCCAAGTTTTCCTGGGGACAAAACTCCCCCATCTCTCATTTATCAGAGTCCAAAGAAGAAGTGAAGTTTCTCAAGGAGCAAACGGGAACAAAACACAGGCTTACGTAACAATGAGACCCCCTGAAACAACATGCTATCCAGGTGGATGTTTGTTTTCTCGGGGTCCCCTTCCTGCCCGGACTCTACGCCCTGATCCCTTGGGGGCCCTGGACTCTAGAGGGTCTCCAGATGTTCTGGTCTCTGGGGGGGTCCTCAGTAGGTCTCCGTGAGGGTCTGATCACGAGGGGTCTTCTCTGTAGGTGGTCTGTTTCCAGGCGATGCTGTCTCTAAGGGCTCCGGTCTCTAGAGGGTGTCTAGGGGGTCCAGACTCTTGGGGTCTAGTCTCTGCTGTGTGTGTGCTTGTGCTTGTGCGAAGGAGAGAGACGTGGCTGAGAGATTCTAGCCAACCAGCAGATGTGTTCCATGTGTTCTGAGAGAAAGCAAAGGGGAGGGGGGAGCAGTACAAAGCCCCCCTGCTCCTCATCCATGTTATATTATAACAGCAATGCTAGCTGCTGACCTTTAGCATCTAGCTCCATCTACTGCTAGAGCTGCTAACATTTAGCCTTTGGTCCATCTACTGTTAACACCTAGCTCCATCTGCTGTTAGAGCTGCTAAACTTTAACACTTAGCTCCATCTACTGGTAGAGCAGCTAACTGTTATCACCTAGCTCCACAGGTAGAGCTGCTAACTGTTAACACCTAGCTCCATCTAGTGGTAGAGATGCTAACTGTTAACACCTAGCTCCATCTACTGGTAAAGATGCTAACTGTTAACACCTAGCTCCATCTACTGGTAGAGATGCTAACTGTTAACACCTAGCTCCATCTACTGGTAGAGATGCTAACTGTTAACACCTAGCTCCATCTACTGGTAGAGATGCTAACTGTTAACACCTAGCTCCGTTTACTGGTAGAGATGCTTACCTTTAACACCTAGCTCCATTTACTGGCATAGATGCTAACCTTTAGTACCTAGCTCTGTCTACTGATAGAGCTGCGAACCTTAAGTGCATAGCCCCATCTACTGGTAGAGCTGCAAACCGTAAACAAATATCTCTGTCTACTGTTTGAGCTGCTAACCTTCAGCATCTAGCTCCATATACTGGTAGAGCTGCTAACCTTAAGTGCATAGCTCCATCTACTGGCAGAGCTGCTAACCTTAAGTGCATAGCTCCATTTACTGGCAGAGCTGCTAACCTTTAGACCCTAGCTCCATCTTATGGTAGAGCTGCTAACCTTTAGGACCTATCTTAATATATTGGGAGAGCTGCTAAACTTTGGCACATAGTTCCATCTACTGGCAGAGCTGCTAACCTTTAGCCCCTAGCATAAGATACTTGTAGAGCGGCTAACATTGCACTGTTTGCCATCTACTAGTAGAGCTAACCATTTTAGTCTTAATAGTTAATACTGCTATTTTGCCAGCCCCAGACTCATCCTTTATAAAGAAAACACAGCAGATAACAACAAGTGTTTATTGAGCAACATAATAAATACGCTAGCACCATTTGTGAGGATAGTATCACCAAATAAGCAGACCTTATATATCACAACACCAAAAGAAGCTACAGCTCTTTCTTCATCCTTGGAATAGAATCCTGAATGGAGATGGTCTGGCATGAAAAAAGAGTATAGTTGATGAAGCTAAAATTCAAGCATTTCATGGCCATTAAGTACTTGATCTCTAATGCCCATATGACAAATTAACTTTAAGAAATTAGAATGATACATATGTCCTGAAATGCCTTGCTGTGTTGAGCTGGAAACGCTTCATACTGATTATCTAGTATCATCTAGAATGATCCAGTATTATCTCGTACCATTGCTCAGTCTGACTCTGATCTGTGAATCCGAGAATAAGAGTTGAACTTGAACCTAACATGAGACTATGCATGTTCCTCTTCCCCTCCTTTCTACGGTAAAATTGTCTAATCTCTGCGATAGACTAACAGCGTGTCTCCAGATTTTTATATTTCTCCTTCAAAGTCACAAACCAACAGTTCGCCAGTCCAAAGTTAATGAACGTCTCAATCTTTAGAACATGTATACAATGCTATTAAGCTCTGCTGGATGGTTTCCTGGCAAAATAGTTATTACAAGTTTCCACTGTGATCTCGGTGTTAGATAAGCTATTATTAGTTTAATAATGTATCATTTGGAGAAATCTGAGTGTTCTTTGGTATCTCAGAACATGGCCAACAGAGCTCTCCAATTGAAACATGTATTTACAAAGATCCCCAAAAACAATTTGGAGGTACAGTCAGACCTGCTTGACCTGTTGCTCTTTACACATTGATATGATGGAAAGCCTCTAAATAGAGCCATGACACAATGCCACTAAAGTGCAGGTTTGAAGATGAATGTTTGCTAGTTTTAAGTGTTTCTCAAATCTGGACATTGTTGATATGAAGCTACTGGTCTTATTGTTCAGTTTGAGCAGCTCTATGGGTTTATTTGACAAGCCTATGAGTCATGGCCTAGCTCCAACCACTCCATGGCCAGCTCCTACCCACACAACTATTGCCAACCCCAATCCCGGTATTGCTCCACCCACTCTATTCCTATCTCCAGCCAATCCAAGCCTATCTCCACTAGGGCTGCAACAACGAATCGATAAAATCGATAAAATTCGATTACTAAATGCGTTGGCAACGAATTTGGTCGTCGATTCGTTGTGTCGCGCGATTAATAAGTTACTCGTAGGCGCAGCACTGTTTACAGCCAGCCGCCGACAGGTTGGTTCATGGTTCATGCACGCCCACAGCGAGCTTTAGTGTGAGCGACCACAGCTTGTATTTTGGTCGTATCTTAACACTGGACTGTAGGCCTACATAGAAGTGTTGTACCTTCACTGTCTTTGGCTTAAAAAAACTCCTTCAACTCAGTATAGTCCAGCCGAAAACTGTCAGCTGCTGCTGCTGCAGACGTTGTGCAGACGGGCTCGGAGTCGGCAACGCGTGCATCAACAGTCATTCAAAGCAGCGGTAGTAATCACACAACCGGACGGTGTAGAAAGTCCCGTCAGTTAAAAACAGTAATGCAGTTTTTAAATCCATGTTAAAATCGGCAGGATATAGAGCTAGTTAGCTTAAAAAAAAGTGTCAAATGTGATGTGTTCAGGTCGGCTCAGTAATATGATTGATGCGTTCAAATGCAACAGAAAAAAAATAATAATAATTGAGATTTTGGTGAAAACTTGTTTTCACAGTAATATAAAATAGATAGTAAAGATAGAATTATGACCTGTTTAATGTCCTATCTTGAACTATCATCATCTTATCAGCAATTAAAGCAATATTACAAGTTCTATTTTAAGGAGTCTCGAAAATGGTATCAATAGGTTTGACCGGTTAACCATGGACATCCCTTATATACTTAAGCAATAGATCACGCCAGGCTGTGGTATGTGCTCATTATACCACTGTTAAGGGGCGTTGTCCGGCCCCGACGCGCAGCGGAGGGCCGGCGACCCCCTTCACAGTGGTATAATGAGCACATGCCACTGACTGAAGTGATCTATTGCTTTTATACAACGGTTACTGTTATGGCGAAACGAAAGTCATAGACACACTACATTTAAAAAGAAACCAAGAAAGTCAAAGTAGCCGTTTTATTAAAGACTACCAAAAAGTAGTCCCTCCTGGCTGCCTTCAAAATGCACGACGGTCGCTATCCAACACACTTTAGCGTCCCTCCGAGAGAACGGTTGTAACGGTTTCCACTTCAAGGCGCAGAGTGATACTTTCACAAAATGATCGGGCGTCATAGCAGTTATGTATACGGTCATTATACAACAGTTGGGAACCAATCAGATCGCTGGATTTAGGTCCCCCGTTGTATAAATATATCATATATCATACATTGTATGTTTTTTTTGTGTTATGTTTTTTTAATTGTTTTATTATTTAATATTACTTTTAATAGTTTTGGGACGTTGGCGCAATAACCTGGTGTTTTTACACTTCAGTCTGCACTGTGAATTTGAAGTAATGTTCCGTTTTTTTTATCCGATTCATCGATTAATCGAAAAAATAATCGACAGATGAATCGATTATTCAAATAATCGTTAGTTGCAGCCCTAATCTCCACCCACTCTAAATTGGGTATAGGAGATGACCTGAACGTAAGGGGTGTGATTCTGTGTCCTGGTTCTGATGGTAGCTGTGGTCAGGTCAGCCAGTTTGGATCATAATGTTGGAAGTTCCGCATGTGGTTACATGCCTTCAATAAGATTACATATGCATTAGATGCAGATTACAGTCCAGGAAGTGAGCAAGTATAACACGGAACACAGAAGAACAGTGACATAATAAGAGGATGGCCTAAAACGGAACACATGCATGGACTTTTTTTTAAACCTAATAATAGAAATTATGGTTAATATATTTACATTATGTACGTTTATTCTAAATAGTTCAACATACACCCTGTATAACTACTAAATGTGCTGTGTATGTTTGTTAGCATGGCTCCATCTGATCCTCCAGCCTCGTCTTTTGTCGGGCCGAGGTACCTGTAAAGCAGCGTTTCTTAAACTTTGGGCCCAAAATGGGTGGCGATCCATCTGGAGGTGGGTCTGACAAGGCCTGGAAAACTGAGCACACCAGAATGGGTGATCCTTTCCAAACTTTCCACTCTTTTTTGGGTCCCGGGATGAGAAGGTTTAAGAGCCCCTGCTGTTCAGGCCGGGTGGAGCTCACCAGGTCGGCCTCTACTTCCTCCTCCTGAAGTTGCCCAGCTGCACTACCCTGCCTCCACTGACACAACGGAAGGCGGCCGGCTGCACGTTCCAGTACTTGAAGGGGTTAGCAAACAGACTGATGCCCGTGTACTTCTTCTTCTTACTGCCCAGGCTGACGGGGCAGAAGTCATTGACGCCCACACTGCTGATTTTGTTGGCATGGAGGTAAACCACCTGGGAACCCACAGGGACATGTACTGTCATGGTCATTTCTACTTGGTTTATAAAGGTTTTATGTTAACATGCTATGCAGAGAGAGCTCTAATAGGAACCAAATAGGAATCCCCCATTACTGGCAGCTGCATAAGCCACATGGAGGTATCTTCAGTAAAGATCTGACCTGGAGGTTGCGCAGCGAGCCGAGCTCTGCTGGGACCTTCTTCAGCTTGTTGTTGTCCAGGCAGATCTCCCGGATTTTGGGGATGAGAGCCAGACTGCCGTTCTCCACGGATTTGATCTGGTTAAAACTCAGGCCCAGTCTGAAAGAGAGTCCCCCAGAAAGAGAAGACGACATAAAGTAGTTCAGTGGACATGTTGTTTCACTTAAAAATCGCGAATTGTTTCGGGATATAGCATGGGGATGTTTTCTCACTTCTGCAGTTCTCCGTATCTGATGAAGTCTTCTATTTCCACCTTGGAGATCTTATTGTAGTCCAGACTCAGCTCTGTGATGGATGCGGGCAAGTCTGGGGGACCACACATCACATTAAGCCTCGAACAAATCTGTATATTTTAGATCCCATCTCATTCACTTTTCACTTACTTAAAGAATAGGTTTCCCCCTATACTGACCGTTAAATCATATGTTAACTTTTGTGACTTGTGTGGTTCAAACGCATAAAAACAATTGCTCATCAGGGTCTGTCTGTAGACAAGGCACTGGTGTGTGTGTGTGAGTATGTGTTGTTCGTAGGATGTGTGTGTGTGTGTGTGTGTGTCTGTACAGAAGGAGCATACCTTTTGGCACAGCGGTGAGTTTGGCCTCTGCCATCCCAATGTAAAGGCTGGACATGCCATCGAACGCTCCAAGGGCGATCCCACTGTTAGCAAGTGGGTTAGCACTCATCTCTGTGGGCATAACACACACAGTGGTCAACACAGAGCCAGTAGCTCCAGTGATGCAGTGGTAGGTGTGTATCGCTGTGTGGTGTCCAGCCTATTACCGAGGACGTTCAGGTTCCTCAGGCCTTTGAAGGCCTCCTTCTGGATGGTGTTGATGCGGTTCCCATGGAAACGTAGCTCCAGGATGTTGCGGGGCAGGTTGGCGGGGATCTCCGTCAGCAGGTTGTAGGACAGGTAGAGCAGCTTCAGGTGATCCATGTTCTTGAAGGCTTTGGGGTGGATCTTGGTGATCTTGTTGTTGATCAGGAACAGGGCCTGGCGGTGGCGTTGGACGGGACAGTTGCGACACAGCTGTTATGCTTTCATATCCCTTCCAAACAGGCACTGTACGATACTGATGTCAGACAGGACATGGCCTTACATAGAGCTTGTGGATGCCTTTGAAGGCGTTCTCGCCGACGTCGGTGATGTCGTTGTTCTGGAGGTCGATCATGACGGTGTCCTCAGGGATCTTCCCAGGGATGGCGATCAGGCCTGTAAGCATGACTCCACGTTAAATGCATTTCATTCATCGTTTAGACGCAAATTATAAGTTCACAAACCAATAATTATGTTACATGTCCCCTGAGCGATGAGCCAAGCTATAGATACTAATGATGTTCTCTGAGAGACGTTGAACAGAGTGGTTCACGTGTTGCGTGAACTCACCCTGATCAGAGCACTGCACCACCCTTGGCCAACACTGGCACCCAGCTGGGCAGTCTTCAACCTCCTCTTCCTCTTCTTCCGACTCTTCCTCCCCCTCCTCCTCCTCCTTCGACTCTTCATCCTCGTCATCGATATCATTATCGTTGTCGTCGCCGGCATCAGCCATCATCATATCATAGTTTCTGAGGAACTCCTGGACATTGATTGGCTGGTAGGGTTTAGCATTTCCGAGAGCCAGTAGGCATAGCAACAAGAACAGCTTCATGGTGGAGTTGATGGGAGACCTCTCTGTAAGGGTGAAGGGAGAGGATTAAAGATGGCTTCAGTACCAAAAAGTAAAAGGACCAAACTGTGATGTCATCACTTTGAACCAATGGAAAGGGACCAGACCATGATGTCATCACCGTGAACCAATAGAAAGGGACCAGACCATGATGTCATCACTTTGAACCAATAGAAAGAGGACCACACCATGATGTAAAGAGACAACAGGGCATTGTAAACCAGGTTGTTAGTCATTGAGGACAAGGTAGTAGTTATGGTAAACCAGGTTGTTAGTCATGGTAAACCAGGTTGTTTATTCATGGTAAACCAGGTGGTTTGACATAGTAATCCAGGCAAGGTTGTTTGACATTGTAAACCAAGTTGTTTGACACAGTAAACCAGGTTGTTAGTCATGGTCAACCAGATTACTAAACCAGGTTGTTAGTCATGGTCAACCAGATTACTATACCAGGTTGTTAGCGGTGTGTTGCTACCCCCACAGGAAGCTCCACATTCATCCAGCAGAGTTTCCATCCAGGAGTGGGATGATTCAGTGGAAACCCCTCTCTACCGCCAACACTAATGTTTCTGTTCCTCATTCTTGCCATGCGGGACAACTCGCTGTGGTCGCGTGACTCTGGACGGCTCCTCAGTCAGCCCACAGCTATGTGGTGGTCCAGTACCCTCCACAGCACATACCAGCCAGCCCCTCTCCCTGTTCAGCCTGCAGCTCAACCCTCTAAACCCTCTCCCTGTTCACCCTGTATCTAAACCCTCTCCCTGTTCAGCCTGCAGCTCAACCCTCTCCCTGTTCAGCCTGCAGCTCAACCCTCTCCCTGTTCAGCCTGTATCTAAACCCTCTCCCTGTTCAGCCTGTAACTAAACCCTCTCCCTGTTCAGCCTGCAGCTCAACCCTCTCCCTGTTCAGCCTGTATCTAAACCCTCTCCCTGTTCAGCCTGTAACTAAACCCTTTCCCTGTACAGCCTGTATCTAAACCCTGTTCCTGTCCACCCAGGATCTAAACCCTGTTCCTGTCCACCCTGTATCTAAACCCTGTTCCTGTCCACCCTGTATCTAAACCCTGTTCCTGTCCACCCAGGATCTAAACCCTGTTCCTGTCCACCCTGTATCTAAACCCTGTTCCTGTCCACCCTGTATCTAAACCCTGTTCCTGGCCAACCTGTATCTAAACTATATAAACCCTCTCCCTGTCCACATTGTATTGAAACAATCTAAACCCTGTTCCTGTTCACCATGTATCTAAACTATCTAAACCCTCTCCCTGTTCACCCTGTAGCTCAACCCTCTGAACCTTGTCCCTGTCCACCCTGTATCTAAACTATCTAAACCCTCTCCCTGTCCACCATGTATTGAAACGCTGTAAACCCTGTTCCTGTTCACCATGTATCGTAACATCTTAGGTCACTCTACAATGTGTTAATACAATCTCTAAAACTAGTAATACTACAGCTTAATGGAATACTATTCAAGCTCTACTCAAGCTGAAACAATTATTCATCAAGTAGATTAAAAAACCTAAACTCAAAAATCCATAATACAAAATGATAAATACTAATATAAGCATAAGTCAAACGGAAATAGTGCAAAAGTACTACAATACCTCTACCGAGTCTACACTTAGTGCATCTAATCGTTTTAGTCTCTGTGTCTGGAGTACTACTCTGTGTTTATCCAGTACTTCTGTTTGTTATTGTAGTACTATGCGTGTACCTGGGGGCTCGTCTGTCTGCAGCCCTCAGAGTGCACTTCCTCCAGCCGTGTAACCTGAGTGCTGCTCACCTCTGGTAACTCGGCTGAGGAGCTCTGCAGGGCTCTGAGGAGACCGCTAGGGGTTTGAAACAAGGCTTTCACCACTGAAAATCTTCTAATTAGAAGATAGTTCTGATAAAAGGCAAAATAATCCTAAATGAGTCTACATAAATAAAGGACATTGAGATTGCACTTAAGTTAATAAACTCTTGAAAGTTATGTTTTCATTTGTTCATTTGTAAAAACCATTTGTCCCCTTAAATCTAAAAAATAATTTGTAAGCAAGAAAGATCACCTGAGGAGCATATCCTTCCGGTATCATCAGTTGCTAAAGTATTTGTTGTAATAAGACACACTGGAAGGTGTGTAACATCAAGAGAAAGTCTAAAGTCTTTCTACAGAGTACAGTAAGGTGTATATCGAGAGAATATCCTACCTGCGTCACAAGGCAGTAAAGTCTTTCTACAATGTAAAGCAAGGTGTGTATCCAGAGCATATTCTACCTGTATCACAAGGCAGTAAAGTCTTTCTACAGTGTAAAGGAAGGTATGTATCAAGAGCATATCCTACCTGCATCACCAGGGGGTCTGTGGATCTGACGGTCTGTATTCTGGAGGGGTTATGGGCATCTCCTCTCAACATCAGCTGTGTCCTGGTGTTCACACAGAAGATCTCACTCTGGTCCACTCACCCCTCCCTGAAACCAGACCCTTGCCTCTGCTGGGACCACCTCATCAGGATAAAATGCTGCCGTCTGGGCTCATTGCACTGCTTTTCACTGAGCATTGTTGACGACCATGTGCTTCTAATCAACGGCTTTGAACTGGTGCCAGAGTAGTTAGCTGGAGAGGTCTGTAAACAGAACATACTGTATGGCCTGTCGCCATCATAAACATGATAGCTTAACTTGAATGGCTTAACAGCTGCTCCTCAATGAACGCCTGTCCTGTCAGCACTCAGTGGGGTTTACATCCTTTCAGTTCGTTTTTTTTGTTGAAAAAATTAAATGTTATTTCATAGTTTTGTTTTTTTTTCCTAGTGAGAAACGTTTCATTGATTTAAAACGTTGGCTGCCATACACAGTGTCCCACAGATCCTATCCAATGGTTGATGTGTTTGTATCCATCGGGGCAAAACACAGGTTAGTGGTAGAGTTTAGCATCAGAAGATAGGTTAGTAGCAGCAGAGCTGAAGTAGAGTCAGATAACCTCCTGATATTTAGGCTTAGGGTTTCCCATTCCTTCCAAGAAGGGAAATGTTAGTTCATTGCCCCCCGTTTGGGCTTTGTTGCTGCATGACACTCTTCACTTTTTCCAGCCATGGCTGATATTTTCTGCTGAGGACAGCAGGAAGCTGATAAATGTGCTCTGGCTTGGCTCGCAGACAAACCAACATGGTGGAGGGTCTGGGCTGTGGTATCAATAGGGCTTAGGTCTCGGGGTTCTCATATTTTCCAAACTATCATCGGTCTGGCTATAGGATCAGTCTTTCACTGCTGCACAGAACAGATCCATATGCATAAGAACCTTCTGTAGGTGCTTCACAGGATCCAGCCCTGAGAGATAACCACACATAACAGCCATCTAGATGTTTAGAACAGGACATCCAGATGATGGTTGGTTACTTGTAGAGGTGCCTGTTTTTTTAACAGATCAAGCTAGATTTTAGAACAGGACCTCAGGATGATGCTTACTTCTAGAGTGGACTTACTAACCAGACACTTTGTCTTTTTTTTTAACCAGATCATTCTAGATGTTTAGAACAGGACCTCCACATGATGGTTACTTGTAGAGTAGACTTACTAACCAGACACTTTGACTATTTTACCAGATCATGCTAGATGTTTAGTATAGGACCTCCACATGATTGTTACCTGGGGAGAAGACTGCCTTGCCATATCCCAGACTTACCAAACCCTTACCCAGATGGGTGTTTACTAGATCAGACCGGGTCCCCCATGTCCTGTAGAACCCAGTACAGGAGGGACAGTGAACAGCCAACAGCGCTGTAACTAATGAATGGAAACTGGCGAGTGGACGTTAATTCACAACTACTGGAATATAAAAACAACTGAAGTCACACGGCTCTAGACTTGGATGTTGGGAACTCATATTTTCCAGACGGTTGGAAATCTGTTAGATGTTTCTACATGAGCTCTTCTCTGTAACATATTCAGGCAGGGTCTGAGGGGATCTGTAGTGTGGGTGTTTCTTTGTGTTAGTGTTGTTGTTCCTTTTCTTTCATAAGACAGAGATGTGGCGGTAGTTGTGTGATTTACTTTATTTAGCAAGTGGGCAAAAAAGGCAAAGAAAATACAACTTTTTGGAACATTCATTACAATACTAACAAGTTATTTTTAACACTCTCTGAACATGCTGTCTGTAAGCACGCTGTTCCTTCATCGCGATACATGGCACTTAATGTTATAAGGCTTTTTGTTTGACTTTGCTAATGATGCTGGTAATAGCTTGTCCTCATTTTACAGTTTCAGTGTTGTGTTTTGTGTTTGACCTATTTTTCCCTTTTTGTTTCACTCTTTTTCATGAATGCTATATCAATACAAAAGCTTAATTGATATTTAATCACTAAATACACATCCTTTTGGTAATAGTACTAACTTGTTGAATTCTGCTGACCAATGTATTGTCAACAGTCTACGCCTCCTAACTTAGAAAAACATAATTTCCCATCCTGGGTTAATAAAGTACTATCTATGTGACTATCTAGTACTCTCAATCTGTGCAGATTGCAGTACAGGCAGCATTCCCTTGTCGATTTATGACGAGAAACCCAGATGTTGGCTACACTTCAGTTCCAATGGATGTCATTCGTACATGAGCTGCACACGAATGGCCCCCGACCAGGTGGGGTTTGGTCAGTGCAAGGAGAAGGTCTGGGGATCTGTGTTGCCTTCACAGCCATTCTTCTCAGTCTCATGTCGGGTTGTTCTGTGGACCAGTGGCTTGCAGTATCGCTATCTCCACCCCTAAACCTGGTACTCTTGGAACCTGGTACTTTGTTACGCTACCTGGTATTTTGTTACACTACCAGGCACATGTGTAGTCTTCAGTGGGGAAAGCACACCAAAGGATGAGCATGGCAGGGCTATAGTGCGATGGAGAGCTCCAGTCTTTGTAGTTAGCCTGGTGATGGACAGTGTTTGGAGAAGTGGTTCAGTCTTTCCTCTGTGGTTTGAAGACCACACTGGAGGTGGCGCGGACGCAGGAGAAGCTGCTGCTGGAGATGCTGTCGGGGTCTATTCGGTTGTTCTCCAGCCTTACAGCCACCAGGGTGGGGTCTGCCTCCATCCCTGGCTCACACAGGCTATCCTCTGGGATGCTCCTGGAACGGGAACCACAGCTCAGAGACCAGACCATCACCCCCAACCATCACTATAGCTCAAGACGTGACCATCACCCCCAACCATCACTATAGCTTGAGACGTGACCATCACCCCCGACCATCACTATAGCTCAAAGGCCAGACCATCACCTCCGACCATCACTATAGCTCAAAGACCAGACCATCACCCCCAACCATCACTATAGCTCAAGACGTGACCATCACCCCCAACCATCACTATAGCTCAAAGACCAGACCATCACGTCCAACCATCACTATAGCTCAAAGACCAGACCATCATCCCCAATCATCACTATAGCTCAAAAACCAGACCATCACCTCCAACCATCACTATAGCTCAAGACGTGACCATCACCTCCAATCATCACTATAGCTCAAAGACCAGACCATCATCCCCAACCATCACTATAGCTCAAAGACCAGACCATCACCCCCAACCCTCACTATAGCTCAAAGACCAGACCATCACCCCCAACCATCACTATAGCTCAAAGACCAGACCTTAGTTCAAAGACCTTATGGCACTGTAATATTTAGTACCTTATGTTATTGTTGTTGAGCCGGAGGAAGTGCAGAGCCTTCATCAGGCTGATTCCTGCCGGAACCGAGGCCAGCTGGTTGTGGTCCATGCACAGCTCCACCATGGAGTGGTACGCACCGAAGAAGGACTCGGGTTCGATGCCATGCCCGTCCAGCTTGTTGTAGGACAGGTACAGATACTCAAGCCCAGGGTCCATGTGGGCAAACACATAACCTGCAGGGTTCAATGGGGTTACATCTCTTAACCAGGCATTGACCCAGGCTAGATATCGCAACCTCTAACAACATTGGGAATTATTGTTATATCCCACTATGTGCAGCAGGTGTGTTCTGCTGTGATTGGTAGCCAAAGCCACCTACTGGGTATCCTCTCTATGTGATTCCCAACCAGAACCAGGTGAATGAGGGATCTCGGCAAGTAGGAGGGAACCAGGTAGAGATCGTTATGAGACAGATCAATGGACTCCAGGCTCCTGGGGAGAGAAAGTCAGTCAAGACACACCATCCTGATTCTAGAAAACTGAATGCTGTTGAGATGATGGGAAGAGTTGGAGTGGGAAGAAGCGGCGAGGAGTGCAGCAGGGTGATGGATGAATAAGTGTTGCAGGGTGATGGAGGGATGAAGAGTGTAGCGGGGAGATGACAATGTGAATTGTACCTGTGATTGATCCAGGCCAGCGGGGCCATCCTGGTCTCGTCCAGGCGGTTGTGCCTGAGGGACACCAGGGTCAGACTGGTGGTGTTGTTGAAGACCACCTCTGAGATCTCCTCAATCATGTTGTTCTCAAGGTACAGCTCCTGAAGGACAAGTCATGGTCCGTCACCTCTTAATCACAGCTAAGACTTAAAGGGCTCAACGGGCCCATAGTGTACAGCAGCCCATCACACTAACTAACTAGGTAAGGGATAAAGGAAATGCCAGTCGGTATGGGTTCAAAGTTGAATACCAGTAGTGTAATGGTATAGGTTATCAGGTTATGCCAGCTGTGCAGTGGTATAGTTCAACAGGTAAAGACTGGTTATCAGGCCATACCAGTAGTGTGGTGGTTTAGGCTATCAGGTTGTGCCCGTAGTGAAATGGTATAGGATAGGTTAACAGGTTATTACTGGTAATCAGGCCGTACCAGCAGTGTGGGTGGTAGACCCTGAGGGACTGTGCGGAAGTGGTTTCGGCCCAGCCTGAGGTAGAACAGCTGGGTCAGAGGGGAGAAGGCGGACGGATCCACGTTGTTCTCACTCAGGAGGTTGTCCTCCAGCTCCAGGATTATCAGGCTGCTTAGACCTACAATAATAAACACGGAAGATATACATGAACTCATTTTTTGAATAATGTTCACAGATATACAGCAACTAACTTGTAGAAAAAAATACACCTGCTAGATGTATTATAACTAACATTTAGAATAATGTGCAGAGATATACAGCAATTGACTCAGATAATAATAATAAATATGTAAGATAAACGTTAGATATACAACCTTTCCCTACCTTTGACCTTAATGAATTATGTATCTCCCTTTACATGTATCTCCACCGCCGCTTTAGAAACGCCTTCTCGATGCCTTAATTAACATAACCACATGGCCTGAGACCAGAGTGTGCTTGAAGCTGTTCTCATGTAAACCCACGAGGTGAACTGACCTCGGAGGCTCTTCTCCTTGATGGTGCTCAGCTTGTTCTCGTTGATCTTGAGTTCCTGCAGGGTGGAGGGCAGGTTCGAGGGAACCCGTTCTAGAAGGTTCCCGTCCAGGTAAAGCCGTGTCAGGAACTGCAGCCCCTGGAGAAGGAGGTCAGCAGCAGTTAGACAGAGTCAGGATCCACCGTTACTACGAGTAGGATGTAGTTGTGGTGTAGTTTGTAGTGTAGTTTGGTTGAATTGTATTGTACTGTAGTTGTAGTTTGGCGTAGTTATATTGTAGTTATATGTATCGGTAGTTTCGTTTTGTGTAGTTTGCAGTGTAGTTGTATTGTACTGCAGTTTGGTGAAGTTGTAGTGTAGTAGTAGTAGTGCAGTTTGGTGTAGTGGTAGTTTAGTCTGGTGTAGTTGTGGTTAAGCTGTATAGTGCTGTAGTTTGGTGTATTTTGGTGTAGTTGTACTTTAGTTGCTAGTAGTTTGTGGTTTGTGTGTTTGTAGTGTAGTTGTAATCTCAGTTATGTATTGGAAGTGTAGTTATGTATTTGTAGTTGTTGTGTGTTTGTGTTTTTGTAGTGAAGTTGGGTGTAGTAGTCGTGTCGTTTGTGTGTTTTAAGTGTAGCTGTAGGCAGGCTGGTGTAGTTGTAGTTGTAGTCTTACTCTGAAAGCTGCAGCAGCGATGCCGTCAGAGGTGATCAGGTTCTTCCCTAGGTTGATCCACTCCAGGTTTGGGATGCCGTTAAAGGCCTCGGCTGGGATGTTCCTGATGAGGTTACCTGTACACAACCACCAGATAAGTACCAATACTACTACTAGTACTACTGACAACCACTAGATAACTGGCGCATTGTAAGTTGTGTCCGATAATAAGTAGTCAAATAGTACGTCCTGGACTATTGGGGGTATAGAGCCAAGTGGACTAGTACCTTCTAGACTGAGAGACTAGGGTTGGTTTAGAGTTAAGAAGTGGACTAGTACATTCTAGACTGAGAGACTAGGTTGGTTTAGAGTTAAGAAGTGGACTAGTACCTTCTAGACTGAGAGACTAGGGTTGGTTTAGAGTTAAGAAGTGGACTAGTACCTTCTAGACTGAGAGACTTGGGTTGGTTAAGAGTTAAGAAGTGGACTAGTACATTCTAGACTGAGAGACTTGGGTTGGTTTAGAGCCAAAAAGTGGACTAGTACCTTCTAGACTGAGAGACCAGGGTTGGTTTAGAGGTAAGAAGTGGACTAGTACCTTCTAGGATGAAAGACTTGAGGTGGTATAGAGCTTAGAAGTGGACTCGTACCTTCTAGACTGAGAGACTTGAGGTATGGGATGGTCAAAGGGGGGAAGTAGTCCAGTTTAATGTTCTCACAGGTCATGGTAACGTCTGAGATGGAACATCCTGGAGGAAGAGCGTTCCTGGGAGACACTTTGATCTCTTTCTCTCCTTCTCCCACCTTCTCATGCTCCCATTCCAGCTCCTGGCTCAGAAGCGTAGGAGGTATTGGTTGAGGAGGAGGGAGTAAGTCACGCTCCTTTAGTTGGTTTGGTAAACTCTGAAACACGTCTCCTCTCAACCACTCGTCCTCTTCGTTCTCCTCTTCTAGAGCCTCCAGTGCCTCCCTCAGCAGCTCATCTTGTCTCTTCCTCTCTTCCCCCATCTTCCTCTCCATGGCCTCTCTCTCTGCCTCCTCCTGTCTTCTCCTCTCCTCCTCCATCTGCCTCTCCCTGGCCTCTCTCTCTGCCTCCTCCTCTCTTCTCCTCTCCTCCTCCATCTGCCTCTCCCTGGCCTCTCTCTCTGCCTCCTCCTGTCTCATCTTCTCCTTCTGTCTCCACTCCTCTTCCTCTCGAGCTATCTGCTGCTTCAGAGCCTCCTCTTCCTCCCTCCGCCTCTCCGCCACAAAGTTCCTCTGTCTCTCCGCTTGCTCCTTCCTCTGTTTCCTCCTCCTCTTCCTCTCCTCGTCCTTCCTCCTCAGCCGCTCCTCCTCTCGGCGGTGCTGCTCCTCCTCGTGCCAGAGGAGGAGCCGGATCTGTTCCTGGGTCAAGGGGGTTACGAGGTCGATGGGGTCGCTGAGAACTGCAGAGTCACCAGAGAAGTCAAGGCTGAGGTCAACTACAAGGGCCAATCGGGGACGGGGGGAGGAGACAGGAGACAGAGGAAACCAGAGAAGAGACATAGAGGACAGAGGAGACCGAAGAGGAGACCAGACAGGAGACCAAAGAGGAGAGAGAAGACCAGAGAAGACCCTGTGTTAGTCTTCCATACACCAAGAGAGAGAGAGACCAACATACCACCACAGAGGGAGCAACACTCCGCCGTAAACCCAGGGTTCTTAAGCTCTTTCATCTCTGGACCAAAAAGATAATTTCAGTGTGTCCTTGGGACCCAACCTCCGAAAACTCTGAGCACACCGGAAAGGTTGATCCTTTTGGTTTTAATGACACACCACAAACTGCATTGTGACCCAAGAAACGCTTTGGGTCACAAAACTGCTACAGACCTACTGTATGTCCAGTAGTACTGCAGCGCTAGAGGCTGCCAGTAGGGGGCTTGGTTAGAGACTGGGGGAGATGCTGTGAATCATAGCGACCTTAAATCAACCTAACACCATTTAGTTATCTTTAGCAGGTGTGTCTGGGTGGGCAGCCCATAATAATACAGGCCTGATGTGCTCCTGTTATCACCAATCACATCTCCATCACGGGGGACCCTAGCAGTCCAGTGGTAATGACACTGGCCAGAGCTGATGACTGTCTTTACAGCTGGGGTGAGTGTTAGGGTGAGGGTTAGGCTGCCTTCTGCTCCTCTCTTCCAGTAATTGCTGTGTTGTAGTGTCAGTATGAACCCACGCCCACCCTCTCTGTGACTCAGCAGGGGAGCAGAGGTATGCAGCCTGACTTCTGTATCTCCCACCCTGTCATCTGCCCCTCAATACACGTAGTTAAAGGGCTCAGACGGCCGGATCTAAATGCCGGGTCTATTGGACCTGTCCTGTTTACGGTTTCAACACAGGTCCCCCTCCTGTCATCTGATGTCTGAGAGGGGAGCTCTCCTAAGACTGAGATAAAACTGAGGTACACTGAGATAGAGTGTTAAGATTACATACTCTGAGAGCCTGATATTTTGGGTCACAAGTGTTAGAGTTGGAGAACCCCTAGTGTAACACTAACACTGACCTGCAGTAAGGCTCACCTGGAATAACAGTAATGCTCACCTGGAGCAACAGTAATGCTAACCTTGGGAAAAGCTAACCTGGAGTAACAGTAACGCTAACCTGGAGAAATGCTAACCTGGAGTAACAGTCACGCCAACCTGGAGTAATAGTAAAGCTGACCTGGAGTAACAATAAGACTAACCTGGAGTAACACTAACCTGGAGTAACAGTAACACTAACCTGGAGTAACACTAATCTGGAGTAACAGTAGCACTAACCTGGAGAGAGTTTGAAGCTGGGGGGGTAGAGGGCAGCTGGGGGGTGGAGGGCAGCCGTGGGGTGGATGGCCGGGAAGTCCAGGTTCTGGAGGTACTCAAGGACCTGAGCATCTGCTGGGCCCAGGGTCATCTGGGGGCTCTTGGTTCTGTCAGGACCTGGACACGACACACATCACTACCTGGACACGACACACATCACTACCTGGACACGACACACATCACTACCTGGACACGACACACATCACTACCTGGACACGACACACATCACTACCTGGACACGACACACATCACTACCTGGACACGACACACATCACTACCTGGACACGACACACACATCACTACCTGGACACGACACACATCACTACCTGGACACGACACACATCACTACCTGGACACGACACACACATCACTACCTGGACACGACACACATCACTACCTGGACACGACACACACATCACTACCTGGACACGACACACATCACTACCTGGACACGACACACACATCACTACCTGGACACGACACACATCACTACCTGGACACGACACACATCACTACCTGGACACGACACACATCACTACCTGGACACGACACACATCACTACCTGGACACGACACACATCACTACCTGGACACGACACACATCACTACCTGGACACGACACACATCACTACCTGGACACCACACAGACAGATATCGAGATTCTGCTAGTGATGGCTGTATATATAGAGAGAGAGAGAGAGAGAGAGAGAGAGAGAGGGAGAGGGAGAGGGAGAGAGAGAGAGAGAGAGACTCTTCTAGTGATGGCTGTGAATCTGGAGAGAGCGAGTTCAGAAGTGTGTGTCTCACCGCGTCCTCCACCTCCTCCTCTCCTCTTCTTGCCCCTGCGTTGGCGTTCTCTCTTGGCCCCGGAGCGCTGGTGGCCCTGGGCCGGCGGGACCACCATCAGCAGCAGCACGCCGAGAGCGGCGAGCAGCAGAACCCACTTCATCCCCTCTGCACACAGATACACTCTACACCTGCTGGGCGTCTACCTGGAGCACATAACAGAGGCACACTGTACCAGCTGGTGGTCTACCTGGACACCTCCTCTCTCCCTGCCCCTCCTCCTCCTCTCCCTGCTCCTCCTCCTCTCTACCCGCTCCTCCTCTCTCTACCTGGACCCCTCCTCTCTACCCGCTCCTCCTCCTCTCCCTGCTCCTCCTCCTGTCTACCTTGACACCTCTTCTCCCTGCTCCTCCTCTCCCTCCTCTCTCTACCTGGACCCCTCCTCCTCTCCCTGCTCCTCCTCTCTCCATCTGGACACCTCCTGTCTCCCCCCTCCTCTCTCCCCCCTCCCCCTCCTCCTCTCCCCCCTCCCCCTCCTCCTCTCTCCCCCCTTCCCCTCCTCCTCTCTCCCTGCTCCCCCTCCTCCTCTCTCCTCGCTCCCCCTCCTCCTCTCTCCCCCCTCCCCCTCCTCCTCTCTCCCCCCTCCCCCTCCTCCTCTCCCTGCTCCCCCTCCTCCTCTCCCTGCTCCTCCTTCTCTCTCCCCCTCCTCCTCTCTCCCCCTCCCCCTCCTCCTCTCCCCCCTCCCCCTCCTCCTCTCCCCCCTCCCCCTCCTCCTCTCCCTGCTCCCCCTCCTCTCTCCCCCCTCCCCCTCCTCCTCTCCCTGCTCCCCCTCCTCTCTCCCCCCTCCCCCTCCTCCTCTCCCCCCTCCCCCTCCTCCACTCTCCCCGCTCCTCCTCCTCCTCTCTCTACCTGCTCCTCCTCCTCTCTCCCTGATCAATCTCACTCTCAGTGGGCACCGACAGACAGACAGGATGAGAGGCTAACAGACAGACAGACAGACAGACAGGGTGAGAGGCTAACAGACAGACAGACAGACAGACAGACAGACAGACAGACAGGAGGAGAAGCTAACAGACACAAAGCATGAGAGGCTCAGTGATTGAAAGATGAGTGGCTTGCTGACAGACAGGTGATGAGGGGCTGATGGCCAGACAGACAGGATGAGATTTTTTTTACCGGAAATACCAGCTGAGCGCCGGGGACAAACAAGCCTTATTCTCCTGCTAACCCTGCTTCCTGTGTGTGTGTGTGTGTGTGTGTGTGTGTGTGTGTGTGTGTGTGTGTGTGTGTGTGTGTGTGTGTGTGTGTGTGTGTGTGTGTGTGTGTGTGTGTGTGTGTGTAATAACTAGGTCTGCGGGGTGGAGGTCTGTCATTTTTAGAGAGAGAAGCTTCAGACTACTGAGGTCAGGAGAGGTCAAGATGCCCCTACCAGTACTATACAAATACTACATACTAGTATATATACACAGTATCACTACCCTATATCCATCAGTAAACCTACCAGTGATACCAGCTACAGTCAGTTTAAAACCCTCGTGTGTGTGTGTGTGTGTGTGTGTGTGTGTGTGTGTGTGTGTGTGTGTGTGTCAGGGAGACGGATAAATATATCCATCAATACCTTATGCAGTAGAACAACTTCACACAAATTGCCTCCAACTACAACCCCAGTCACTAAAGCCAGATGATTCAACCATCTGTTCTTGCGGAAACCATAACACACACACACGCATGCACACACACGCACACACACGCACACACACGCACACTCCGCCAATACGGGAGCAGGGGGGAGGGGCCCTGGATGAACAGGCTCTCGTGGAGACATGGAGCAACCCCCCCACTCTGGTACAGCCCAGCACATAACTAAACACCTCCCCTCTGGTACAGCCCAGCACATAACTAAACACCTCCCCTCTGGTACAGACCCGCACATAACTAAACACCTCCCCTCTGGTACAGACCCGCACATAACTAAACACCTCCCCTCTGGTACAGACCAGCACATAACTAAACACCTCCCCTCTGGTACAGCCCAGCACATAACTAAACACCTCCCCTCTGGTACAGACCCGCGCATAACTAAACACCTCCCCTCTGGTACAGACCCGCACATAACTAAACACCCCCCCCCCCCCTCCTCTGGTAAATAACTAAACACCCCCCCTCTGGTACAGACCCACACATAACTACCCCCCCCCCCCCTTCTGGTACAGTAATTAAATAACTAACCCCCCCCCCCCCCCTCTTGTACATTAGCTCAATAACTAAACACCTCCCCTCCAAGCACATAACCAAACGCACCCTGTCTGTGAGACTTTGGGAGGGTTTTAAGATGAAAAATAAAACAGACAGACAGAATACAGAGGTGCCTGTAGACAGAGAGACAGACAAACAGGATGATAGAGAAAAAGACAGGTTGTTAGACAGACTGATAGACACAGGCTGACAGACAGTTAACGGGCAGGCAGGCAGACAGACAAACAGACAGACAGACAGAGGGGTTTTACGTTACCTACGTTCCCAGAAATGTGAAGTTCTTGTGGAACAGTTGTCAGATGTTTTTCTCGCAACCTTTAGAGATGGAAACCGTTTGTATGAGTGTGTATGAGTGTGTGTGTACGTGTGACTGTGCGTGCATGTTTGTGTGCGCGCAGATCCGAACCGTCTGTCTTGCCGTCTGTGTTGTGAACATGTGCTTGTGTGTGTGTTGTTAATCTGTGCCGGGGTGTATTTGATTAGATAGACTCATAGATAAGTACTTTATTATCCCTGGGGGGAAATTACTTTGGCAGAACAAGACAGGACAAGATAAAACGATAAACACACATATTGCAACAAAGTAAAAACAAGCTGAACAAATAGCAGAGTACTTGAGTGCTTGCAGAGAGCTTCCAGAGTGCAAGTTGAAACAGTTAAGTACATGAGAATAGAACGGTGTGTATTGGGTAAATGCAATGATAAAAACAAGTCCCTCTGTGACTATTCGCAAGTCGCATTGAAGGGGAAGGGGGGCGTGGCCAAGGGGGGCGTGACCAAGGGGAGGGGGGCAGAGTGAGGGGGGCGTGGTCCAGGGGGGAGGGGGCTGTGGCCCTCGGCCAAGGACACGTAGAACAGCCTGAAGGCAGGGAGGGGGGGCTCTGGGGGCAGAAGGAGTCTCCTGCTGAACACACTCCTCTGCCTCGGGGGGGCATGGAACAGATGGGAGCAAGCAGTGTGGTCCCCGTCCTCTGCCCCAGGGGCCCCCAGGACAGACCCTCAGCAGTGTGGTCCCCGTCCTCTGCCCCAGGGGCCCCCAGGACAGACCCTCAGCAGTGTGGTCCCCGTCCTCTGCCCCAGGGGCCCCCAGGACAGACCCTCAGCAGTGGGGTCCCCGTCCTCTGCCCCAGGGGCCCCCAGGACACACCCTCAGCAGTGTGGTCCCCGTCCTCTGCCCCAGGGGCCCCCAGGACAGACCCTCAGCAGTGGGGTCCCCGTCCTCTGCCCCAGGGGCCCCCAGGACAGACCCTCAGCAGTGTGGTCCCCGTCCTCTGCCCCAGGGGCCCCCAGGACAGACCCTCAGCAGTGTGGTCCCCGTCCTCTGCCCCAGGGGCCCCCAGGACAGACCCTGGGCGGCATGTGGCTCAGGAGGTAGAGCGGGGTTGGCTGGTAACCGGAAGGTTGCTAGTTCGATCCCCGGCTCCTCCGAGCTGAGCCAGCACCTCACCCTAAGCGCTCCCGACGGGCTGGCTCCGTGTGCGTCGGCATGTCCGAGCGCCAGTGATTAAGCAGTAGTTAGAACATCAGGGTGTAGAAGAAGAGATGGATCAGGCAGATGAAGGTTCATGTAACATCTGCTTCTGCCACAACGTTCCTGTCTCCTCAGCAGAACACTTCCAGAACCTCCACACGTGGTCTGGACCGGGTCTATGTCCTCTGCCTGTAGTGACCTCTCTACCTGCCTCTGTCTCTGTCTCTCTACACGTCTCTGTACATCTTTCTCTCTCTAAACATCTCTGCCTGTCTCCCTTTGTCCTGTCTCTCTCTACGTGTTACTTTACCTGTCTCTCTATAATTGTCTCTCTCTACACGTTTCTCTACCTGTCTCTCTCTTCATCTGTTTCTCGCTCTACATTTAATTCTATATACCCGTCTCTCTCTTTCCAGGAGAAGTACCCGACTGTGGTGTCTCTTCCAGAAGGTTTGGTGTCGGAGGTCATGACCCTGAGCCCTCCAGAGCTTCCTAGGTAAACACCTGTCTGTCTCACCAATGCCTGTCGCTCTGCTCTCACTGGACTCCTGTCTGTTTCTGTCCCCCCGGCCCCGGTGTCATTCAGATGACTTTATGGATCAGGAGGAAATGATTTGTTAAGAGTTGAATGTAAACAATCTTTTTGCATATAAATCAAATTGTATATGTCACTGAAGCTAAGGTAAAGTAAAGTAGGTAAGTGACTCTAAAACAAAGGCACTATTGCAGGCGTATTGCCCAGGTCACCTTGACGTGATAAAGATTCAAATGGCTAGTTTGATAGCCCGGTTTATCAATCTGAGCTCTGGCTGTCTATTGGTTGTTCATATGTACCCGTCTGTCACTCTAGCTGTGTTCTGGCTGTTCATTGGTCAATGACGGTGTCTAAAGAAGGTGAAGTCATACCTCAGATCCACCTCCTGCCCAGAGCTCCCAAGAAAGGTGAGATCAATTGATGCTGTAAGATCTATTGAGGAAGGTTTTAATTTAAATGTATCTGATAAGTTTCAAGCGCATGAGGTTACATAATGGTGGCTGAGCCCACTGATGAAAGGCCTTGCATGTGCAGTATGATCCTGTCAGATCCTTCGGAACAATGACCGCTTACTGCCAAAGAGGTCACCAGAGAGAATCAAACGGAGGTCTTCGAGCTCGCCTCGAACACATCGCAGCATGATGATATCATTCTCTCGTGATTCAGTATGATAATGACCTATTAACACCCCATCATATAATCTACAAAAACATCATGATATGAATATATTAGCTTGTTATAAGGATAGGTATTAGGATAGGAATTATAATATAATTATGTTAATAAATCATATTGCATCACCATTCGTTTTTTAACAACAGTGTGTGGGGCATTTCATTTAGCTCATAAAAAGGCTCACACAAAAACTGGACTAGCTTATGAAGCAGTATCAAGGTTGCCGTAGGTCGTAACCATGGGGATGACATGTCCCCTCCTTCCTAGAACTGTCAGCCAAATGTTTTGTTTTTTTTATGTGTTGACCCAGGGAGTTAACTAACACTTTAACAATATGATAATTATATTCTAATACATATTTATCTTCTAATGGTATAATACATATACTATGACAGATTATAATGATCCATCAATTAATTTTCATATTAAAACATGACACATTTTGAAGCTCTCCAAGAACGTCCTGTACAGACGGGCTGTCTTCCCGCCTTTAATGTGAGAAGATAAATTCCCCAACGCTGGCAGAGTTTGTATTTGGTAATCAGGCGCTTCCAGCTTCCCGCCTCCGGCGAGGTGATTGACACGAGGCGTGAATTACCCCCGGTTCACCCCTTCACCCAGAGCTGAGCTCGCCTGCTGTCAGAACTCAGACCTTCATCTAAAGTCTGAGTGAGACTCACATCCTCCTCACCAACACCTTCTCTCCAGAGTTCCTCATGGATTCAGCCGGGACACTGGAGGGCGCTCCCGAGTCCTTCCACAGCCTGCTCTCCGTCCTGGGGATCGAAGCTGCCCTGGAGAACATCATCCTGGCACTCAGCCGCTAGACCCCAGCACCTCCTCCTGGCTTTTAGCAACGCGCCGTCTGATATGAAATACTGCTATTCCTACCTTATAGCATAAGTAATACTGTGTGTGATATTAATATTGGTATGACCAACAGTTAGAAATACTCAGTCTGTACTGTACTTTTCTTAGAATCAGAAGGCCGGTTTTTCTTCCAGAAACCCTTTATTGAATACAAACATCTTCAGGCTTTACACGTCATTATTGAAAGCACTAGAAAAATAAATAATTTAAATACAAACAGACTCCCAGTCTCCTTTGTACTGTCAGCTAGTCTGGTCACAGTGAAACTAAACATCACCAGGACACGCCCCCATGGCTCTGACTGGATGAGTCGCGGTGATGTCACGTGGCACATACGGTTAGCTGCTGCTGATGTCATCAACACGCCACAGCAGAAGTTAATATTTTTAATGTTAAAGACCCCCACCTAATAAGCCTCCTATGGCACTGGGACCCACCCACACATGGTCACTCGTGTTGTCATCCTTCAGCAGCGTCGTCATGGAGACGGCAGACCCACACCCACCAACACATGGTCACTCGTGTTCTCATCCTTCAGCAGCGTCGTCATGGAGACGGCAGACCCCGACACGTCAATCACCTGTTCTCATCCTTCAGCAGGCTCGTCATGGAGACGTCAGACCCACCACACACACACACACACACACACACACGTGTCACTCCTGTTTTCCTCCTTCAGCAGCGTTGTCATGGAGACGGCAGAACCACACCCACGTCACTCGTGTTTTTTTATCCTGCCGCATCGTTGTCATGGAGACGGCGGAAAGGGAGCCGTCCGATAAGGCCGAAGGGAGTCGCCATGACAACCATCTCAGGAAACTAGTCCGCTTTATTCCCGATAAAATAGTACCTGCCGCGGGGTCGCGACCTCGCTGCTCCGTTGCCTAGCAACATCCGATATCAAAACAGCCAGCAAGCGACCGGTCGCACCCGCGGCCGTCGCTATGGCGTCCAGGCGCCTCCCAGCCTTCATACGGGGTGAATGAGCAGGGTGCATTCTGGGTAGAGCGGCGGGCTGGGCCCCGGGTCGTCCCTCAGGTAGGCCGAGACCACGCGGTGGTCCAGACGCTGCTGGCGCCGCACCCCGTCCTGGGGCTTGGGGTCCAGGTCCAGGATGGAGGCGGAGAACGAGAAGGCCGCGCTGCTGGGAGGACCACACGTTACATTAGGGCACTCAGCCGACGCATACACCCAAAGAGGCCGACAATGAGTCCATCGGTCAGAAGAAGGACAAACAACAGTATATCTCTGACCCAATCCCATTTCTATCCCTTACCCCTTCCCCCCCCCCCTTGTTTCAAAAGGGGGAGGGGGAAGGGGTAGGGGTAAGGGGTATAAATGGGATTGGGCCTGACAATGAGTCCATCGGTCAGAAGAAGGACAAACAACAGTATGTCTCTGTCGGTACAGTAAGGATGTTCATAGAGCCAAGGGCCAAGCACTAACAATCACTAGGTTAACCCATTCCCGTATACAACAGAGACAGCTAGGATAAGGTGCTACACAACGCCTGTTTTCCAGTAGCAGGACGACGTATAACATCCATACATCCCTATTATTACTCACAAAACCTCAGCTTTCGTTTCTAGATCGCAGCCTCAAATGACCGGGGAAAGCTGAAAGAAATTGAATTTACCACCAGGGTGAGAACTTTAACCGTTGCTAGGCAGGGTTCCCCTCAGAATGTTTTCAAAATGGCAGCCTAGCAGGGCTGCATACGACGAGCCGGTCTCCACAGAGCACTGAGACGCAGCAGGGGAGCTCTTCATCCCAGTGCCTTTGTGGAGGGAGTTACCCAGAGGACCGGGGGTGGTTCCTCACAAGTACACTCTGAACCGCGACGGAACCCGCTGAGAGATACCGATGCAAATTCGCTCGCAGTTCGACGCCAATTCTCCGATACGCGAATTTTAGATCGGCTGTTTCTGCATAACATGGCGTGTAGAACACGCAAGTGGAGGGCCGACTGAATTACGGCAGAGCAGATACGAGCAGCAGGGCGAAAACTGGACGAATACGCACGTTTTAATGCTGCGTTCAAGGGACACGTTTTAGCCCGTAAGTTACGAGCTGGACCTGGGAATACATCGATCCGGTACGAGTTATCACGTAGTGAGTTGCGGGTTTGACTGCCGTTCTGTGAACACGGGTTAGGGGTTGCCTGGAGCGCACCATAACACAAACCCCCGTGGCGCACACACACAGAGCAGCTCAGGGCCTTCCTCACCGTTCGCTCCCGTCCTCCTCGTCGCGACGGGGGACCAGGGTCACCATGATGGAGCAGTCCTTGGCCGTCATGGCAACGCGGTACTGCTGCACCTAAACACAAAGACCAACCGACATCAGACGTCACACGTTCATAGTACTCGATACACACAACCCTCCTCGTGATGAGTTATGGTTACCTTGGCGACAGCGTATTCTATGGACCCGTCGTCCTCAGCCGGGCACTTCTGTAGCTTCTCCAGGAAGGCCTTGTCATACGGCCCGTCGATCTGCAGGCGGCTCCTGCACCGACACGCAAGGGTCACCATGGTTACGGTTGTGGAGCGTTGTACGTAGGGTCGCTATGGTTTCTGTAGTGGAGTGTGATGCGTGGGGTCGCTATGGTAACTAGTGGAGCGATGTACGTGGGGTCGCTATGGTTACTGTAGTGGAGCGTTGTGCGTGGGGTCGCTATGGTTACTGTAGTGGAGCGTTGTGCGTGGGGTTCCTACAGTTACTGTAGTGGAGCGTTGTGCGTGGGGTCGCTATGGTTACTGTAGTGGAGCGTTGTGCGTGGGGTGGCTATGGTTACTGTAGTGGAGCGTTGTGCGTGGGGTCGCTATGGTTACCTCTCCTTGGGGAAGTGGTGCAGGTACTGCTCCACCCTGCGGTAGAGGGGGAGCAGCCCCTCGATGTCCAGAGAGTCCAGCAGCTGGACCTGAAGGATCCTACCAAGCACACTGTCTCTGGGAAGGGGCTGGGGGTCTACACACACACACACACACACACGCACGCACACACACACACACACTTAGCTGGGGGGCTCTTACTCTGAAAAGCAGCAGGATGTAGTTGGAAACGTGTTCTACCTGTGCGGAGGAACTCGGTAGAGCAGAGGCTGGCCTCGCACACCATCCTCCCCTCCAGCCTGCGCTCCACACCTTCATCACCCTCTTCATCACTACTCAGCAGACTGTCCACCAACACCTGAAACACACGCACACACTCAGCCTACACCCCAAACATCTCCTCTACAGCATCTGGAGGGTCCTGAACATAAAGTAGTAACCGTCATCCGAGGGTCCTAAACACCTCAACAGGAGACCATAACCTCGAGACCAGAGCCCTACAGTGGTAGGGCTCTGGTCTACAGCGGTAGGGCTCTGGTCCACAGCGGCAGGGCTCTGGTCCACAGCGGTAGGGCTCTGCTCTACAGCGGTAGGCTCTGCTCTACAGCGGTAGGGCTCTGGTCTACAGCGGTAGGGCTCTGGTCTACAGCGGTAGGGCTCTGGTCTACAGCGGTAGGGCTCTGGTCTACAGGGGTAGGGCTCTGGTCTACAGCGGTAGGGCTCTGGTCTACAGGGGTAGGGCTCTGGTCTACAGCGGTAGGGCTCTGGTCTACAGGGGTAGGGCTCTGGTCTACAGCGGTAGGGCTCTGGTCTACAGGGGTAGGGCTCTGGTCTACAGCGGTAGGGCTGACCTGGATGAAGTCATGCAGCACCGTCTTGTTGCGTCCGTTTCCACAGCTGAAGTACGGCCGGAGCTTCTGCAGCAGGGAGCTGACCGACAGCATCTCATCCCGGTCGCCATGGATACACTTCCCTCCCTGGTACACAGATACACACACTTTATAAAACACACATCCCAAACACCACGAGTCCGGCGGGCGTGGCTGGTGGGCGTGTGCACGTGTCTCACCTTGAAGATCTTAAAGTTGTTCTGAGGCTCTTCGATCAGGTGTTTGATGGCAAAATACATCCTCTGTCTGTTCCTGTAACACACACACACACACACAGATATAATACTGCAGTACATGTAGTAGTATGTGCAGTACATGTAGTAGTAGTAGTATGTGCAGTACATTTAGTAGTATAACTAGTAGTAGTAGTAGTAGTAGTAGTAGTAGTAGTAGTAGTAGTAGTAGTAGTAGTAGTAGTAGTAGTATGTGCAGTCCATGTGGTCTTACCCTGAGAAAAGGTCCAGGGGGCAATACAGACTTTTCCTCTTCCACTTTCCGCTTGCCACCTGGAGTCAAACAAACCATGTGACCAGTTAACAGACCATGTGACCAGTTAACAGACCATGTGACCAGTTAACAGACCATGTGACCACTTAGTCAGACCATATGCCCAGGGTGGGAAAGCCTCTTTGGTATGCCACTAGCCCTAGCCCTCTAACCCTAGCCCTGACATCCATTTATGAATAGAGGGAATACAATAAAAAAAATTGCCTGAACATTATTTAGGAAAGCCAAACAATTATCCGAAGTGTTAGATTATGCATCGGAGCCAGCCGTGATATTCCCAGACCCATTCCGTCCTACACATTAGTCAATGTGCTGACATGCATACACATGAGACTTTATTTCCTCTTTCGGTTATTTTAAGTCGAGATGTGGTCTGAATCTAGGGCCCACCCCTCTTACAACACCACGGGTGACACTGAACTTTCAATGATAAGAAGTGCCCTACCCAAACATACGGGATGACACGTTCTGGAATGCAAACCTTCCAGCTTCTTAGTAAGTAGTAAAGTACTGATATAGTACCTTGTAGAGTTGGTGCATACAGCAGTTTAGTAGTGGTATAGTACCTTGTAGCATTGGTGCAGACAGTAGTATAGTACCTTGTAGCGTTGGTGCATACAGTAGTATGGTAGTGGTATAGTACCTTGTAGCGTTGGTGCATACAGTAGTATGGTAGTGGTATAGTACCTTGTAGCGTTGGTGCATACAGTAGTATGGTAGTGGTATAGTACCTTGTAGCGTTGGTGCATACAGTGGCGACAGACTTTGGTCTTGATGTCCTTACTGACGTGTTCTGGCGACGGGAGAAAACCACACTTGGGCTGAAAACAGAGAGAGATAGACGTTAGAATGACACGGGTAAGGACAGATAAGATACAGGGGTTTACATTAACACTGGCCCGGGTTCACCTTTGGTAAACACACACCTGTAGCTACATTGATTGAATCTCGACAAAAAAAATCGTCGAGAAGCGGTACGGCAGCATAGCGGCTGTGTTCCGTACCGCAATCCACACTAGAAGCGGTCCGGACACGTTCCGGCTGAGATATGGCTCAGCAACGTCACAATGTAGTCCTCAGCAAGACGCCAGCTCGCTAACGGTGACACTAGACTTGCTGTGCCGTGCCGCGACCGTAGCCAGTGGAATAGCCTACATTGACTAGAATGGTTTCTATTGTCTGCGGCGAACGATTTACTGCCGTGACGCTTCTGAGACGGATCTGGCGGAAATTTGCCTTAAGGAGCCGATAGAAGCTGTGAGGCCACTGTGACTATGGTGGGGGGGGGGGGGGGGGGGGTGGCCCACATAGACTGTTACAGTACAGGTTCAACTTCTCATACATTGGTGGATAATATCGCAGACTTAAAATGTTGAAAAAAAATATATATATAAAAAAGAATATATAGATTAAAAAATAAAAAAGTGAGTACTTTGGGCTTCCTCGGATCCCTAGTCGGAGTGGATGATCCCGGGAAGAGTTAAAGGCAAGAAAGAGGGAATATGAGGGAGAGAGGGCCAGGAAGGCTCACTGGAGCCCGGTGGGGCTGCGAGACACACCACAACCAAGGGTTTGTTATGCTCCGCTTCATTGAGGCCAGCGATGCAGGCTGGTGAGTGGGAAGTACCAAAAATAAGGTTACCCTAACAACCCAATGATGCAACCAAAGATCTCTGGGAGTTTTTTTTTTTCAAAGTAAAAGCCTGAATATTGAAACTAAACTTGAAGGCCTGACAAAGCGTTTGGACAGTTTTCAGGCTTCAAATAAGGCAGAACAACTCCTAAGGTAAGTCTAAAATTAGAGATAATACACAAAAAGAACAAGAACTCAACTCACAATTATAATAATGAATAATCATCACTGAATAATTGCGTTTAGATTATGATATTACCATTAGTACCAGCAGCATAGTTATAACACTTATATGAACTCAGGCTGATTGATATCTATAGCTGAGCGGTGTATAACTGGAGGGGTTCACCCCCTTGGGCCAGGCCCAAGACCGCCGCAGACCGCTGCCAGGGTTGGACCCCCACATCGACAGGGCGTCAGAGAAGTCTGGGGGCCAGCGGAACTGGGGGAAGTCTGGGGGCCAGCGGAACTGGGGGAACCCCCCCCCCCCCCCCCCCCCCCCTTGCCCACGCCTCATACGGAAAAGAATATCCTTGAAATACTAATAGAGCAACACAAAAGAGTTCTTGCGCTACAGACCGGTTAATTTCTCCATTAGATGATGAACGGACTGCATTTATACAGCGCATTTCTGAACCAGTGGCCCCTCAAAGCGATCAAAACAATATTGCCCCCCCCAGTCAACCGGGTGAGGCGACAGCCAGCTCGTCGGGAGCAGACGGGGTGAGGTGCCTTGCTCAGGGACACCTCGACACTAGGGCACACATGAACTAGCAACCTTCCGGTTACCAGCCAGCCCGCTCTGCCTCCTGAGCCACATGCCACCCATTAGGGTGTGTCTAACGGCGTCAACAAGGCAACTGTAGCACCATTAATTAGAATAAAAACCATAATTCACATAATCGACAGTAAAAGTCTAACAGTTCTCCTGGTCGTAACAGGATCAAGCGGTTAATTATTGTGCAGAAGAGTCAAAGTCCCATTAATTAAGAGGTTGCATCAATCCATCAACTCTGTTACTTTGCCATCGTTATCTCAGCCATTTATAATGACTATCCACCACACCCAAGAGTGCTAATTAAGTGCCCTGACCTCTGATCCATATATGGCCATGACCAAATATGGGTGTCATCACGTTTAGCAAACACAAATTGCATAGTAATAGGCCTTCCATAAGCTGGCAGCAGCTTTATTCACACAGAGGTTTGGGGCTACCAAGGGCGGCGCCCAGTGCAAACTTACTTACCATGTTCCGCTACATGTAACAAGGAAAAGGCAAATAGACTTGCGTTGGCTCCTGGGCCGCGGGTTGAGAACTAATGCCCTCATGTCAACCCGGGATGCAGGATGACAAGCAGCAAGACGTTTCCTTGAAGCACAACACGGCAGTTCAAACCGGTTGGTTTCATGGCCTTTCTGCATGAAAACCAGTTATTTAGACCAATAGCAGGTAGGGAGGGATGCTGTTTCGACCAATAGCCGACGAGTACCATGGTTGCCATAGCAAGGGTTTAGTGAAGTTGTGACACTTCTTACTGGCTCAGAAACTCCTCCATTCAACAGAGACACATTCAGAATATCAACTAGTTCCTGGCCCGCCAACCCTTCCTCCTGTCCAACCTCCTCCTGCCCGTATGTCTGGCTCTCAGGACAGCCCCATGTCTAGAGCTGCTCCAGGCCTGCTCTAGAGCTGCTCCAGGCCTGCTCTAGAGCTGCTCCAGGCCTGCTCTAGAGCTGCTCAAGGCCTGCTCTAGAGCTGCTCCAGCCCAGATGCTGCTCCATCTGGAGCTGATCTAACCCGCTTCACTGCTGGGATGGAAAATCTACATGTTACGTTCAGGGTCGTCTAAAGTGTAATTCTTAGTGTTTCATGTGATGTAATCTGGTTTCACATTCCTTTTCCGTGTTGTCTGTAGTTTGGTTTGGGCCTGTTTTACTTGACCCCCTGGGGAGCGTAGAGAAGCAAAAGGGTGATAAGGAACAGCCTCAACCACCTTCTTAACCTCTGAAGAAACTTCAATCAATAGATTAACATCTGGTTAACAAATGCTTTTGGTTTATTGGGGGCCAACTGCCCTCAAGGATCCGATCTAAGTGTATAAAAGCTCCTAACTTTAGCTACTCAGCGGACTTCTCAGAGCGTACCTTTAGAGTATGAAGTAAGACGCAGATTATTGTAATGTTTGCCTGTTTTATTGTTTGTTGATGCATTTTGTGATGCATCTTTGTTCGTACTTTTATTAAATATATATGACCACCAATTGTCTACAGTATTGTGTGCTTTTTGCATCTAAATATCTCATCCGTCTTAGACGCAAACTCTGATAGAGAAATTGCCACGACACTGCTGCTCCAGCCCTGATCTAGTGATGCCATACAGCTGACCTAGATCTGCTCCAGTGCTGCTCAAGGCCTTTTCTAGAGCTGCTCAAGAGCTGAGCGAATGGAGAGAGAAGGATGTTGTGAAGCACTTCAGTAATACATTGTATATGCGCTCGATTCCTGTAGCGCTGTACCGAGGCGTGTGTGAGTATTACCTTTATCTCCACGCAGAGCGGGGGGTTGTGCGTCGGTATGGAGGGGGTGGTCAGGTTGGGCAGACAGAGGGCAGCACCGCTGTAGATATCCATCACCTTATCACACCTCCAGGCTACACACACACACACTTCAGTATATAGATCCAGCAGACACAGAACATATCCACCATCCCCATCAGAACACAGCCTTGTCCCGCCCACCTGGTCTGTGGTGTTGAACCTTGATAGACAGCTGTCTGACAAACTCCAGTGGCAGTTTGACAACTTCCTGTTGACAAAAAAGGGACTTTAGTCGCTTGTTTCCAAGGGCAACACCGCCTCTGCGGAATAGTCATGTTTTCTATTGTAACATGGCAACAATGGCTCGCTGGTCTGCTGCCTCTCTACACCCCACAGCATCACGTCAGACAGACGGGTAGAGAGACAGACAGGTAGAGAATGAGAATGACAGTTAGCGAGACAGGCAGGCAGAGAGACCCACAGGCAGACAGACAGGTAGAGCGATAAGTAGAGAATCAGAAAGACAGATGGAGGGACAGATAGGGGTCTTACTCCACTGTGGACGAACTTGTCTCCCAGTAGAGGACTCATCACGTTGTTACTGAAGTCGACGATGTTCTCCATCTGCCTGAACGTTTCCTCTGTAGTCTACACACAAGACGCACAATAGACACACACAAGACACACAACATAGCAGACACGTTTAGGAAAGGGTCCAGTAGTAGTAGCGCAGCACGATAAATCATATTCAAATCACAAACTCGATACATAACTCCACGAGATCTAATTTCTTGATGACAGCTATTCTGCCGCATTTGATGAGGGACATCAGCTGCATCAAAACAAGCGCTCCTACATTCACCCTGACCGATGTTGTGTAAGTAAGAGATTAAAAGAGACTGAGGTTGATTGTGTGAATGTTCAGCGTCAGATTCATGAAGCGGTTGCATTGAAGCTAAAAAGAGGAGTGTTCCCTTTCTGTTGTCCTTTGTTTATGTGCCAGTCCTATATCAGTTACAGTCATAGTCTCTGTTGAGTGTCCATGTATATCGTGTAAATGAGTTCAATAAACATTTATATTTGAAAATAAGTCACTAGAGAATCTCGACCTCAATTCCGAGCAAGAAATCATGATACTATTTTTAGAATGGTGCAAACCCTAAACAGTAGTAGTATTGCATTAGTTGTAGTCGTTTTCTCACCTGTGGGGCATTCTCAGCATCTTCTGACGAGTACTTGAGGAGGCGTAGAACCCTGGACATCTGAACACAGCCCAGAACAACAGAAAAGTCATAAGTAAATGACAGAAATGACAACTTATTGACGTTGAATGAAATATAAAACATGCGTCATTTCCCCATCTCGTACCATTCAACTCAAATAACTTTATCTTTCCGTTAGGACATTAGTATGAAGATAGTCACGGTGCGTTAGGGCATGTGGGACACACAACATACGAGTACAAGACAATAAACAAGGGCATGTACAAAGCCCTATGAGGTGCCCTAGGCGGGTCTGAAACATTAAGAGGTTAAAAACCTTTCACTGAATAAAGTGACTATGACCACCTAGTACCGCACCCATCCTGCCAGATTATTTGCATAGGACAACTGGTTATCAACCGGTCCGTCAACACCCCCTCACCCTCACCCACACAAACAGCGTGTCTTGCCCAACAAGACGGGACGGGACGCGTCCCCGCTTCACCCAGAGTGAAGTTCGCGACCCGCCTCCTGGTCAGCGTCCTTCACGAGACATCATCCCCAAAAACTTATATAAGTTAGTGAAGTTTCTAAATAAGTTGTTCAGAGGAGTTCACTCGGGTGGTCCGAGGAGCCATGACTCCGTGTCAGCCGACAGAGCCGGGAGCTGGAGTCGTGGGACTGAATTTCTGGGTTCCGACCCCGGCTTCGTCGGCTGAACGTCGGGCTCCTTGTGTAGCCTAGCTTAGCCTAGCCTCACCGGTAAACACCCCATCAACAAGCTGCTAGTTAGCCTAGCCTTTCTCACCTGTACGTGTGAAACTACGAGGCTTTTGTTCCCCTCGCCGTGATAGTTCCACTCATTCTCGTCCATTTTGTCCACTAAGTCCATAACAGAACCATAAACCGCACTGAAGCCCCCCGGGCGACCAGCTGAGAAGTACCCTGGCAGAGTTTGACGACGTGCGGCAGCAGGAGCTGCTGAGCTGCCGCTAACTGCGAGACTACCAGGATGTTCCGCCCACTCGGCTCCCATTGGCCACAAGCTCTGGTCACAAGGATTGTGTCCCTGTCGTTATAGGTCACATCGAAAATTACGTCTCTTCGTTTCCAAGTTTCAGTGATTCATGAAACGCCTGATAAAAAAAGTACATTTAAAGGACCAGTGTGTAGAATAATATTTTCCATTTAGTTTTGAATACAAACTTTCTAAGAAAGACTCATAATGTTCCTCTGCTTGGAATTATCAAACACGGAATCAACCTCAAAAGCTAACGAATTCAAAATATGGATGTATTATCCTGCTTTTCCGCAAAACTGCCATTCTCTTAAGTTTAGTGGAAGGACGTAACAGGGAAGAGAGAATAGATCGTTTTCAGTGGTTATACGCGTCTCCTCTGAGAGGGGGTTTGACTTCTAGGACACTTTTAGTAGAATACACAAGTCTCATGTTAATGGGATTATTAACTAATTAAGGCATACTTATAAATATAATATTCTATTTCTGCAAGTCCGTTCTGTAGATTCCACTGCATTTCACGTACTCCTTTAGACCCTACAAATTAGATTAGATAGAGTATTATTAAATCGATTATGGTCAGAATATTAACTTACATTATATACTGTTAATTAAGTCCAGTTCTACTTCATAATTTTTTATGAAGTAGAACGACCTAACCACCTCGCAAATGTTAAAATAAAGATAAATACATGCAGTGGCTGAGCAAAGAGTACCAGCGTCTTTAATGTACAATTATGACAGCAGCAAGGCCAGTGAGACAGTGGGAACAAAAAGCCATAAACGCTGGACACACTTTCAGTGTTTTTATTTAGCAAAATCAAATGAACGCAAAATATATGATGGAAAACACAAAGCAACATCAGTTCTGAAATAATAATCCATATTACCATATTTAGGCTGAACAATATTATAGCAACTTATTTAGTTCCAGTTTACACTTATTTTCTATGATTGTAAATTGCTGTATTTCAGGAATAAAGGTCGTAGTGAACACCTACTTTTCCCGCAGGTTATAAAAGACTGACTGCTATGAGCGTGTGGATGTTTTTGCATGTATTTAAATGATCCGTATGAGGGATTGTTTTTAAAGAGCTCTTTGAGATGAGACTGAATGCCAGAACTGCTCTCTGTGTTAACTGACACTGATAGGGACTAGGCTGGCAGGTTACTCTGTGTTAGAAATAGTATCATTACATTACATTTCTTTAGCTGACTCTTTTGTCCTAAGTGATTGACAATAAGTTTCATCACCAACGAATATTGGTTTGGTGCTGACTATAGCTCTATATTTAACACGACATTATGCTTGTAAATAAATAGGTTCTAGACTCTAAATGTCATACAACAATAGTTATATATTTAATTCAATAATATGCTCTTTATTTTATATCATAATCGTATCTGTATTAAATAAAGAGCATATCATTGTATTAAATATATATCTATTGTTGTATTTAAGTGAGGTAAGTAATATAATGCTCTAAATTAATCCAGCAATAGTTATATTTTTAATACAATAATAACCTCTTTATTTAATATAGATACGATTCTCTATATTGTCGGCAGGGGGCAGTAAAGAGGCAGACAGCCCTCAGGCGAGCAGCTTCTCCTAGAGAAGAAGAACGGAGCACAGGGATTGGCCAGAGGAGGCCGTGAACTTGCATGCTGAGCGGGCTGTGTGTTTACTTCACAATACATGAGTTTACAACATAAATGTATCCTACTTTTATCAATACATTAATTTGGTGTTGAATATCCACTATAAAGTGATCTGGGGTGTGTCGGGTTGTATGTGGAGAGCTGCGGACCTGTTTGAGGACACACATCTCTGTGGTTGGTGAGTTAAATGAGGAAGCGGTGCGGGTTGGGTGTCTCAGCTCTTGTTGGCTTCATGATGATGATGATGATTATAATGATGAGCTGAAGAGGGGGAAAGTTAGCCTGCTGCCACAAAACAACAGGGTGTCCGACACTATTCACCACGTCCTTCCTCCTCACACTACTAGATCTACCAGAGTTCACTACTCTAGAGGACAGGACCACAGTTGGAGCAGTCAAGGCCATTTTTTACATTTATAAATTCGATTTATAAAGTCCATATTCAGAGTTGACAAAATTGCTGTCCAGAATGTGACTCAAAACAGCATCAAATATATACAACCCAACATAACACAGAACAGACATTTCCAAGAGGTGCATATTTCACAGAAAGAAAAAAGTTTAAAGAGTTGAGTTGACAGAATGTGAGTTCAAACAGCATCCATGATAACATACTGACAATAACACAGAGAACAGAAGGTAAAAGGTGTTCATGATGAGCAGAACGATTTTTAAAAAGTCAAAGGCCATGGAGAAAAGACAAGTTTTTAGTCTGGTTTTTAAAGTGTCATAAGAAGGGGCAGACAGGGATATCAGGCTATTCCACAGTTTCTTGGGTACCAGCAGAAATAGCAGGATCCCCATTATGCTTTAGCGGGGCTCGCCGGACAGTAAGAAGATGCTGCTACGTTTTCAAATGGTGGAAAATAACATGTTGAAGTTAGCCATAAAATGAAGATGACACTCGGTTTGGTGCACTGCACACCTTCACATCTTCAATCTTTCTTCCCGTGTAACAGCTTCCTGTGTGACAGCTGACTGTGTGACATCGTCATCATGCAAGCCCCGCCCTCCAAAAGGCAGCGAGGGGAGCAGAGTGCGGTGGAATGCTTTGGAGACGACGAGGACTTCACCCAGGATGACCTGGACGAGATAGACGTCATCTCCTCTCAGGCCGTCAGACCACTCCCATTGGCCGGACCCATAGCCAATCACAGCCGAGGAAACCCTGCTGGGAGGCCTGGCGCAGAAGGTGAGTCGGCCTGACTGGAATTCAAATAAAATCATTTGTGCAACAACACTACAGTGTGTGTGTGTGTGTGTGTGTGTGTGTGTGTGTGTGTGTGTGTGTGTGTGTGTGTGTGTGTGTGTGTGTGTGTGTGTGTGTGTGTTACAGACCCAGGAGACTACAAGAGCTTGCTGGAGACTCAACGGTCAGAACTCAGAGAGAAGGTGTTGTACCATAATCTTACCATCAAATATCCATTGGATAACCACCATAACATAACAAGACCATAACATAACAAGACCATAACCTTAACTAAACCGAATCATAACCACACACTGACGTAACCAAAACATAACCACACCATAACATAGTCACATCATAACATAGCCTTTACATAACCATAACATAACCACACACCATATCACATTTCATAACCACACCATAGCATTACCCCACTCTAACATACCAATAACCAATCCATTACATAACAAAGACATAACCGTGTGTGTGTGTGTGTGTGTGTGTGTGTGTGTGTGTGTGTGTCCCTGTGTGTGCAGCTGAAGGAGGTGGAGGAGCAGGTGTTGATGAAGGAGGGGGAGATCAGGCTGCTGAGGGACTCCCTCAGAGGAGTCCAGCAGGAGAAGGATGTTCAGAGGGAGCAGCGCCTCCTGCTGGAGAGGCAGAAGCACAAGGAGCAGCAGGAGAAGGAGAAGGAGCTGTTGAAGAAGGTGAGGAATGGAACAAAGCCTACCTGGCTGCACCGCCATACACACAATCTACGTCACACAGATCCTCAACGTTACCACAACGCTTGTGATGTCTATGATCCTGAATGTGTTCTGTGAAGATGTGGTTCAGACCCTGAATGTGTTGTGATGATGTGGTTCAGATGTGAGCGATGTTCTTGGTTCAGATCCTAATGTGAGCGATGTTCTTGGTTCAGATCCTAATGTGAGCGATGTTCTTGGTTCAGATCCTGAATGTGAGTGATGTTCTTGGTTCAGATCCAGTCCCTCCAGGCTGAGCTCCACTTCAAGGAGGCTGAGATCAACGAGACGAGGAGTAAACTGGTGAAGAACTCCTCCCCTCTGGCCAGGAACAGGTGAGACATCAAACACCTCCTCCTTCCTGATGCTCTAACTCAGGGATGGGCAACTTTCATGATAAAGAGGGCCACATTTTTCATCATAACCATAAGAGGGCCACATGACTGCACACTTCAACTAAACGTGAGCTGAGAGAAGCTACACAATTTTGAATTTGGTAGATATGATTTCCTGTATTCTGGTGCATTTTGGGGATGGCCACTACCTAAAATATCATCCAGAATCATTACCTATGTACGGTATGTTAATTGAACCAACATACATTCATTTCATGTTTTCCATGCTCAAACAGCCACATGAATGGTCAGTATTTTTATCATTGCAAAGGGCTCACATACATCATCATTCAATGAAGTCAAAAAACTGAAAAAAAGTGGCCCAACATTAAGTGCAACAACTCAATGAACTCAAACCCAACAAGCAGTTGTAGTAGTTATAGTGGCGACTTAAGTGGATATCTTTAATGACTGATATCGCTTCTAAGCAAACTAGACGCATGGGTTTGCCTTCGAATTCTATGTATTCTTCTCATCTTTCTTGACCGAGTTTTCTGTAACTCGATCAATTATTATTATTCTTTTTTTTCTTTTTTATTATGTGCGGGCCTGACTGAGTGAGGATGCGGGCCGCCAGTTGCCCAACCCTGCTCTAACTAGTCACTGCTACTCTAACTAATCCTGCTACTACATCTAACTAGTCTCTGATACTTTAGTCTAACTAGTCCTGCTACTCCAACTAGTCCTGGTACTCTAACTAGTCCTGCTACTCTAACTAGTCCGTCTTTCGGAGGTGACGTAAAACCACTCACTGAGGTCATAAAAGATCCCAGGGAACTTATCGCACCAGTTCCTCTAACTAGTCCCGGATTCTCAGAACAGTCTCTCATGACTCTAACTAGTACCTTCTGCTCTAACTAGTCAGAGCTGGTTGGTTGGGTTGGGATGGGTTGGGGGGGGGGGGGGGGGTTATCGGACGGTATTAGATGATTCTAATTGTCTCTTTGAAGTCCCAGAGCGCACGCCTCTCCGGCCCTGGTGCATCATGGGAACAGTAGTCCATCTCCAGCAGGAAATAGTTTCATCACCAAGGAGACGTTTGCTGCCCAGCTCCCCGCTAAGACCCCCCCCACCGGACCAGATGGTACAACCCTGACCGGGGATCCAACAGCCCCTGCCAGACAAGATGGTATGACCCTAACCTGTCTGTCTGTCTGTCTGTCTGTCTGTCTGTCTGTCTGTCTGTCTGTCTGTCTGTCTCACCTAGACAAAGGGTAAAATTAAAATCGTGTGTGTGTGTGTGTGTGTGTGTGTGTGTGTGTGTGTGTGTGTGTGTGTGTGTGTGTGTGTGTGTGTGTGTGTGTGTGTGTGTGTGTGTGTGTGTGTGTGTGTGTGTGTGTGTGCAGGTGTAGGACTCCTCAGCCTCCTGCTGCAGCCCTACCTGTCTCCGAGCTCCCTGTCGCTCTGCCACCTCCTGATGGGCCCCCCTCACAGGTACACACACACACACATCACACACACACACACACATTACATACACACAAACACACGCACGCACAGACACATTACAGACACACACACACATTCTCTGCACACACATCACAGACACACACACAGACAGACACACACTGCAGACAGACAAACCGACACAAACTAAAGACAGACAGACAGACAGACAGACAGACAGACAGACAGACAGACAGACAGACAGACAGATCGACCCACACACACTACAGACAGAGAGTCAGACAGACACACACTACAGTCAGACAGACACACACTGCAGACAGACAGACACAAACCACAGACAGGGTGGCAGCCCCCAGCATCGTACCCTGACTCCCCCGTTCTTGAGTGCGTGTGTTTGGTGGTTTCAGCCCCTACTGTCTATACATAGAACAGGCCCGTGTTTATGTATTTAATGAACCCGCTGTTGTGCGCAGGCCGTCCCTGATGACGTAATGAGACGTGTTTTGTTCTCTGGAGTGAAACACTTCGTCCTTTGTCTGCCGTCTCCTCCTCTAGACCAGACCAGCGGGTCCTGGAGGAGAACGCCGACCGCTTCAGTCTCCTCCAGAGCCTGGCCATGACTGGACTCAACATGATGACCCACAAACCGGCCCCCCCCAGGGCCAGGTCCCACAAACGGTACTGCTCCTCTTTCTCCTCACCTCTTGTTTCTCCTCCATCCCTTCCTCTCTCCTTTCTCCTCCTCCCCCTTCCTCCCTCTTCTTTCTCCTCCCCTCCCTCCTCTCTCCTCTCTCCTCTCTCTCCTTTCTCTCCTCCCTCCCCTCCTCTCTCCTCCCTTCCCTCCTCTCTCCTCTCTCTCCTCTCCCTCCTCTCTCCTTTCTCCCCTCTCTCCTCCTCTCTCTCTCCTCTCCCTCCTCCCTCCCCTCCTCCCTCCTCCTCCTCTCTCTTATGGTGTGTGTGTGTGTGTGTGTGTGTGTGTGTGTGTGTGTGTGTGTGTGTGTGTGTGTGTGTGTGTGTGTGTGTGTGTGTGTGTGTGTGTGTGTGTGTCTGTGTGCAGGTGGTGCCCAGG